>NC_072038.1:562100-724600 GCF_027791375.1 Indicator indicator
TTGCCCTGGACAGCTGTGAGCACCATGACCAGGAACACTGTGATCCACAAGTGCTTCCACTCCCAGGCACCCCCATCACATGAGCTGCCCGTGCCTGGATTTCCTCACTTCAGCTTAAACCCACCTCAAAATAAGGACCAAGTCTGGGTGAGGCTGAGTCCTTCCTGCTCAGCCAGGCAGCACTGGGCAGTCATGAACAGCTTGTCTGATCAGGGGGGATGCTCATCAGCTTGGGGCACAATGCTCAGTGTGCTCTTCCATCCCCTGGAACCCTCACCAGATGGGATCTGGTCCATGCCAGGGTCTCCTAGGTTTATTCAGCCTTGAGAAGAGAAGGCTTGGGGGAGTACCAAGAGGATGGAGACTGCCTTTTGACAAGGAGTCCCATGGCAAAGACAAGGGATGATGGGCACAAGTCACTGGTGGGGAGATTTCCTTTGGCCTCTAGAAAAAACTTTTCATTAGGACAACATGGAGATGCTTTCACCATGAGACACTGAAGCAATCCCCCAAGGGGGAGTGGTGGAGTCCCCTACACTGGAGACTTTTCACACTCAGCTTGACAGGGTGCTGGGCCAGCTCATTCCAACAACACTATCAAACTAGTCAGGTTGGACCAGATGGTCCTTGGGCTCCCTTCCAACCTGGCATTCTGGGATTCTAGGATTCCTCACTTCTGCTTAAACCCACATGAAAGTAAGGACCAGCAGCATTTTAGGAGCACCAGATCTGCTCTCATCCTGAGCACTGCAGGAATTTTGGGCAATGAAACAGCATCCGAGGGAAAGCCAGAATCCCATCCCCTCTCTTACAAACACAGTCAGTCCTCCTGCAGCACTGAGAGTCATTAATCATAGAATTATGGAATGGTTTGGGTTAGAAGGGACCTTCAAGATCATCCAGTTCCAACCCCTTTGCCATGTGCATGGACACCTCCCACCAGCCCAGGTTCCCCCTCAGGATCATGAAGTCCAACCATTATCCCTACTCTACAAGGGTCACCCCTAAACCATGTCCCCAAGCACCACATCCAAACCACCTTCAAACACATCCAGGCTTGGGGACTCCACCACCTCCCTG
Organism: Indicator indicator; assembly: GCF_027791375.1. Classification (NCBI taxonomy): domain Eukaryota; kingdom Metazoa; phylum Chordata; class Aves; order Piciformes; family Indicatoridae; genus Indicator; species Indicator indicator. Next base: position 563,181 of record NC_072038.1, read on the forward strand.
GGCAGCACATTCCAATCCCTGAACACTCTTCTTGGGAAAAAAAATGTTTCCTACTGTTCAGTCTAAACCTACCCAGTGGCAGCTTGAGGCCATTCCCTCTTGTTCTATCACTAATTACCTGTGAGAAGAGACCAGCAGCAACCTCTCCACAACCTCCTTTCAGGTAGCTGTAGACAGCCATGAGGTCTCCCCTCAGCCTCCTCTGTTTCACACTAACCATCCCCAGCTCCTTCAGTTGCTCTTCATCAGATTTATTCTCCAGGCCCTTCACAGCTTCCTTGCCCTCCTCTGCCCTGGCTCCAGCACCTCCACATCTCTCTGGGATTGAGGTGCCCAAAACTGGACACAACACTCAAGGTGTGACCTCCCCAGAGCTGAGTCCCAGGGGACAATCCCCTCCATGCTCCTGCTGGACACAGCATTTCCAACCCCAGCCAGGATGCCTTTGGCTTTCTTGGCCACCTGGGCACACTTCTGGCTCATATTCAGCTGCTTGTCCATCAGCACCCCCAGGTCCCTTTCTGCCAGCAGCTTTCCAGCCACACTGCCCCAAGCCTGGAGCTTTGCTTGGGGTTGTCATGCCCCAAGGGCAGGACCTGGCACTTGGCCTCATTGAAGCTCCTCCTGGTAACGTTGGCCAGGATGGATCCAATCTATCCAAGTCCCTATGCAGAGCCTCCCTACCCTGGTGCAGACCAACTCTCCACCTATCTTGGTGTCATCTGCAAACTTACTGCTGACCAAGCTGTCCTTATGAATGGTGCCCCAGGCAGAGGGACACTCACAGCTGTGGGTTACCATCTGCAGCCCTTTTCACTGCCCAGCACAGCTGGGGAGGGAGCACTGGAGCAGCTCTTCCCCAGGCACACAGCACAGCATCACCAGCCCCATTCCAGGAACGGTGTGGTGCAGGTGGCAGTGCTGAGCCACACAGCTGCCCCAGGCAGGATCTGGCCACCAGGCTCTCTCTTACCAGCAGGAAACTCAGACCTGGGTGAACTTTCAGACGTGGCAGGTCAAACGCAGCCACCGCACTTGCAAGGAGAGGACACCTGAGATGAAAGCAGCCAAGCCTCAAACACCAAACCCCACCGGGCTGTTTCCAAACAATACCACACTGCCCACAGCACAGGGCTGAGCCAGCAGTGTGCTCAGGTGGCCAAGGAAACAAACAGCATCCTGGCCTGCAGCAGGAATAGTGTGGCCAGCAGGAGTAGGGAAGTGATTGTCCCCCTGCACCAGGCATTGGTGAGGCCACACCTTAAGTACTGTGTTCAATTTTGGGGCTCTCACTCCAAGAAGGACATTGAGGTGCTGGAGTGTGTCCAGAGAAGAGCAACAGAGCTGATGAAGAGTATGGAAAACAGATTTGGTGAGGAGCAGCTGAGTGACCTGGGGTTGTTTAGTCTGGAGAGGAGGAGACTGAGGGGAGACCTCCTTGCTCTCCACAGCTCCCTGAAAGGAGGTTGGAGTGAGGTGGGGGTTGGTCACCTTGCCCTAGTATCAGGTGATAGAAGGAGAGGAAATGGCCTGAAATTGTGCCAGGGGAGGGTTAGGTTGGACATGAAGAAAAATTTCTTTGCTGCTAGAGTGGTCAGGGATTGGAAGAGGCTGCCCAGGGAGGTGGTGGAGTCCCCATCCCTGGAGGTGTTCAAGACACCTGTGGCCATGGCACTTGGGGCCATGGTTTAGTGGCCATGGTGGTGTTGGGTTGCTGGTTGGACTGGATGATCTTAGAGAGCTTTTCCAACCCAAACAATTCTACATTTCTCTGATTCAACAGACCCAGCCCTCCTCCAGCTACCCACCTGTGATCTCCACCGAGCATCTCCCACTGTGCCACGCAGCTCATCATTGGTTTTTTTTTTTTTTTTTTTGTGGGTTGGTTTGTTTGTTGAGTTGTTTGTTTGTTTGTTTGTTTTTTCCAACAGCAGAACTAGAAATCAGAGCTCACCAAGGCTGAAGGAGCGCATGCCTGGCCACTCCTGTATTCCACAGGCACATGCTGCAATCCTGGCTTGCCAAACAGGATACAAGGCGTAAGGGACCAAAGCGTTTTTTTATCTTGCAAAGCTTTTCCAAGAGGGTGTTAGGAACAATGGGGGAGGAAATACAAAATTAACACCAGAAGAAGAGCAATTGGCAGTGCCCCTCAGCGAGGCTGTTCTTCCTTACAAGGCTGCCCATTCAGGAGCTTTCATTAGGCAAATGGCACGGAGGGGCCATTCCCAACGGCGTTCCCTGTTTCCTAATCAAGCTGCGCCAAAGAGCTGCAACACAAGCGCCACAATCACCGTTTCAGCACACCCTGGCTGCTGAAAACCCTGCCTGAAAGCCTCCCAGGAGTCACACAGGCACGGCATCTCACTAATTGGGGGCCAAAATGAGATCAGAGAAAAGGAAACGTTGGTTTGAGGGGCGGGGGGGGGGGGGGGGGGGGGTTTGTGGTAGGAAAAGAGCTCGGGAGCTGCAGTCGCTCCCCAGGCTCCCACCCAGGAGGTCGGTGAAGAAGGCTCAGAGCCAGCACTGAGCAGGGATGAAAGGTCTTGTCCACCCCTTTCTGCAGCATGGGGGATGCTCACCACGTCCTCCTGTGTATCACACCCACATCACTACAGCTGCACTGCTCACAGAATCACAGAATGGGCTGGGCTGGAAGGGAGTTTAAAGATCGTCCAGTTCCAACCCCCTGCCATGGGCAGGGACACCTCCCACCAGCACAGGCTGCTCAAAGCCTCATCCAGCCTGGCCTTGAACACCTCCAGAGAGGGGGCAGGCACAGCCTCCCTGGGCAGCCTGTGCCAGTGTCTCACCACCCTCACTGTAGAGAATTTCTTCCTCATCTCCAGTCTCCATCTGCCCTCTTCCAGATTCAGTCCATTCCCTCCCATCCTATCCCTACAAGCCCTTGTCAGAAGTGCCTTTCCAACCCTCCTTTAGCCCCCTTCAGGTACTGCAAGGCTGCTCTAAGGTCATCTAGTGTCCAGTGCAAGTTCAAAGCTCTGATGGAAGCAGAGTTCTGACACAGCAGAGTCTCTCATCACCCAAAACCAACCTCAGGGCACTCACCTGAGTGGCTCTCCCCCACTCAGGCACCATTTTTCCACTTGCAGAACAACAATGCAGCAATGAACATAGAATCACAGAATCAATAAGGTTGGAAAAGACCTCAAGGATCATCAAAGTCCAACATCCCCATCACACCAGTTACAGCACCCAGAAAAGTCAAAGCCACCCCAGGTGAACTGCAGCACAGCAAGGCCACAATGGTCCCCATGCCACCAAGTAGCTGCCATAGTTTGGTTCCTGCCATGGCTGGAGCAACTGTGCTGATGGCAAAGCTGCTGCTGCTGCAGTTGGCATCCCTTGGCCCCCAGGGCTGCTGCAGCATGGGGAGCTCATCCCAGCAGAGCAGCCCACAGCACCTTTTGGCTGGATTCAGTTCTTCTTTCTCAGTGCAAAATACATCTCTTCATTTTCACCTTCACTAAAATGCACAGTTTTGGTTTGCCTGTCTCCAAACTGGGCTGCCCTCATCTCCTGGGGGGAGAAGGACCAACCAGCTGCCCCATCCTACAGCACCAGAGCCAAGGGGCTGCTGGTGAGAAGCCCTAACCCCCACCCCAAATTGACGCACACTGGCATTAATTGACCCCACCAGACCTCACAGGATTAGAGAATGGTGGATTTGATGATCTTAAGTCTTTTCCAACTAAAACGATTGTGTGATTACAGCTTCCCCCTCTGCACAATCACCTCCAGCACTTCCCATCCTCCTCCTTCTCACCCTGCCCAGGCTGTGGAGCTCTGGGAGCAAGAGAGTGACAGCCACACGATGCCAGGGAAGATGAGTGAGCTGCCCCCCACTTCAATCCATCAGAATCACAGAATCAGCCAGGTTGGAAGAGACCTCCAAGATCATCAAGTCCAACCCTATTTAATCAAGCTGACCATGGCACTAAGTGCTTCATCCAGGCTTTTCTTAAACACCTCCAGGGATGCTGACCCCACCACCTCCCTGGGCAGCCTTGTGAGGCTGGAGCCAACACACCCTTGGCTCATGGTGCAGCAGACCAGGCTCTGAAGCCTGCAGAGCATCACCCAGCCCAGCTCTAAAGGATGCACCCAGCCATCACCTCAGGCCTCCAACCAGCCTCATGTAGTCACTGTGACTGAGGGATGTAACCACTGCAACCACCCTGCTCTCACTCTTTATCTTCTCATCTTTCTAGGTTTAAGCTCTAATCTGAGCAACACCCAGAGCTCCCAAACACTTTGAAGCTGTGTTTTGGAAACAATTTGCAACTGCATCCAAGGTTTTGCTGTGAACATGAGAAAAAAAACAAAAAAACAAAAAAACCAACCAACCAACCAACCAACCAACCAACAAACACAACCAGAGCCCTCCAACAAACAGGAAAATTAAAGCATTGATTCTGCACATCCCTGGAGTTTGCAGGGATCTGCATCAACCCAAAATTTAGAAAATTAATCTAATTAATTAATTTGGGGAATCAGCTCAGCTGCAGCTGTGCAGCATCAGCCCCCTTCAACAGCAGAGGAAGCCAGCACCAGCCTGCAGCTGCCTGAGCAGGGCTTTTGCTGCACTGAGAGGAGAGCAGCACCGAAAACAAGGCTTTAGCAAAGCTGGGGGGTGCTGGGCTGGCAGCAGGGAGATTTTAATAAACATGAAAACAAAGGTCTGAAATTTCTTTTCTCCTGCTTTCGCTCATGATTTGAGTCAGCCTGACCTTTTCCTCCCTTAGGGCTTGCAGCCTGCAAAGCAGCTGAAGGTCCTTTTGGGGAGCCTGCTGCAGAAGTGAGCGAAGCAGGAGGCCAAGCTGGGGTCTGGATACCTTCTGGTCACCAAGCAGCAGGAGCTGCTGGTGACACTAAGGCCAGAGAATCACAGAATTGTGTTTAAACTGGAAAAGACCTTTAAGATGATCAAGTCCAACCATTCTCTACCAAGTCTGGCATGGTGTGGCTGTCACTCTTCTGCTCCCCGAGCTCCACAGCCTGGTCAGGGAGAGAAGGGAGATGAAAAATGTTGGAGGTACTTGCGCAGATGGAGAAGCTGCAATCATGGAGATGTTTTGGCTGGAAAAGACCTTTAAGATCATCAGGTTCAACCATCTTCCAAGTCTAGTGGAGTCAATTGGTGCCAGTGTGCACCAATCCGGGGTGGGTGTTTGGGCTCTTCACCAGCAGCCCCTTGGCTCTGGTGCTGTTGGATGGTGCAACTGGCAATTTCCTCCTCACCCCTGGAGATAAGGGCACCCCAGTTTGGAGACAAGCAAGCCAAAACTGTCACCTGGTGCCTTTTAAACATCTCCAGGGATGGGAATTCACCCAGCTCCCTGGGCAGCCTGTTCCAGCCTTTGAGAGTCTTGAAGCACCTGCTGGGAGATGTTGCTCTGCAGGCACAACTCTCAGCACAGGTTGCTGCATGAAGCAGCACAGGGACATCCCAGGGCTGGCACCTGTCCAGATTCCAATGCCAGAGGGGTGACACTCTGCTGGGTTGTCACATCCCAGACCACATCCTGTTGCAAAAGTAGGGCCCTCCCCGGGGTTACACCTCCACTCCCTTGGGCTGTGGGCACCGGGCTGAGGGTGGCAGGGAGTAACAGGCAACTTGTAGCCCTCAGCTTCCTCCATCCCAGCAAAGACAGCTCCAGGCAGTGACACTGGTGACTCACTGCCACCCCCACCAGCGGCTCTGCCAAAACTCCAGGAGGGTGCTGGAGAGCCCCCGGGATTTCCCGGGGACCCAAGCACGGTGAGGTGGTCCCCTGGGGCCATGCCCGGCCCCACGGCTGGGCCCCGAGCAGCAGCTCTGTGGGGCAGCACGGAGGAAAGCAAGTCCAGGAATGAGTCACAGCAGCGGGGCCCCGGCCCAGCCCGCGGGCTGACACCGGCTTCTCCTGACCGGGGGCCCACAAACCCCTCCACCCTGGGCTGCAAGGGGACCCCGAGGGAGACATGGTACAGGGTCTCCTTCCAAGGTTGCAATGGAAACCTCCCACCCTCGGCCTGTCACTTTCCCAAGGGTGGGTTCAAGTGGAAGCCCTCAGCAACACAGGACTCCCCCCCAACACAGCAGGTTCATTCCCCACCATGTTACTTGGGCAGCCCCTTTATAAAGCAGACCTCCCCCCAAATTACACAACCCCTCGGGGCACACTGGTGTCCTCCCACTACACCCCCACCCCATAGCTCCTGGGTCGTGTAGGTGCCCCAGTTACAAGGACGTGGCCATGCTCACCCACCCCCTCCATGGGCATCGGGCATGCAACACCCACCCCTCAGCCCCTCCCCCATTTACCCGAGCTCCCTAATTACACCAATTACACAGACCCCTCCCCGGTTAGACGGACACGCGGCTATAAGGCACCCCCTGCTCACCCACTCCCTTCACGGGCACCAAGCGTACGGGACCCCACCACTTACACTCAGCTCCCGGTAATACGGAGCTCCCCGGTTACACCGGGCACAGCAGGCACACCGCCCCTCCTCCCCGGCTACACCGACATCCCCGGCTACCTGCGCCCCCGGCTCCCGGAGCGGCCGCGGGCTGCAGCTACCCCCCCGGCCCCGCTCCCGCTCCCGTTCCCGGTCTTCCCCACCTGTTGGGCGCCTGCCGCCGGCGCTCCCTGCCCATCGTCGGCGCGGCCCGGCGGGCTGCAGGCCGGGCTGGGCTGCACGGCCCCGCTCCGCTCCCGGCGGGCGGCACCGGCGGCACCGGGGCGGGGCTGGCGGCGGGACACGCCCCGCACGTGTGAGCCCTGCGGCCCCGGCCGCCGTCCCGGCACACGGCTCTGCGGCTGCCTTCCATCCACTCCTTCATCCACGCCTTCATCCATCCCTCCTTCCCTATCTCACTCCCTCTTCTCCTCCCTCCCTTTCTCACTGCCTCCTTCTATTCATCCATCCATCCATGCATCCATCCCTCCTTCCCTTCCTCCCTTCCTCTCTCCATCCATCCACCCGCTCTCCTCATCCTTGGTTCATCCATCCATCCAACCATCCTCACACCTATCTCCCCCCCAGCACTTCCTCTTCCACTCTTCACTCTTTCACTCATCCACCCCTTCAGCTGTCCCTTCCTCCTGACATTCTGCCAGTCATCCATCCATCCACCCTTCCATTTTTCTATCCATCCACCTTCCATCTGTTCATCTCCCTTCCATCCCACCATCACATTAATCATCCATCTATCCTTCACTCCACCAATCTCTTCTACTTTCCCTCCATCCATGCATCTTCCCAACCTCCATCCAACCACCACTCCATCCTTCCCTCCACCCATCTGTCCATCCCTCCAACCTCTGCATTTGCTCATCCCTCTCTCCTTCCCTCCATGCTTCCATCCTATGTCTAATGTGAGCTTTGTTTCCTGCAAAGTAGGTCCAGAGAAGGGCAACCAAGCCAGTGAAAGGTCTGCTGGTGAGGAGCAGCTAGGGACCTGGGCATGTTTAGTGTGGAGAAGAGGAGCCTGAGGCTCTTTACAATTGCAGATGAGGTGGTGGATGGTCTCTTCTCCCTAGCATCAGGTGGTAGAACAAGAGGCAATGGCCTGGAATTGTGTCAGCGAAGGTTTAGGTTGGACATAAGGAAAAACTTCTTTGCTGCTAGAGTGGTCAGGGATTGGAAGAGGCTGCCCAGGGAGGTGGTGGAGTCCCCATCCCTGGAGGTGTTCAAGAAACCTGTGGCCATGGCACTTGGGGCCATGGTTTAGTGGCCATGGTGGTGTTGGGTTGATAGTTGGGCTCTTAGAGATATCTTCCAACCAAAACAATCCTATGATCCCTGCTGGAAGAGCACTCAGCACCTCCCTGACAACACAAAGCCACCCATAGCATGGACTGAGTGACACCAGGCCAAGGACATGCTGCTGATTCCTGCTTGGGTGGCAGCTGGGAATGCTCTTTTCCTGCTGCCTTCAAGGCTGATCCTGAGCAAGGGCCTGAGCCACCAGGGCAATACTCACTCCCCACACCATCCCAGTGAGCCATCTGCTGCATGGACTTGGTGCCAGACACAGCCAAGCTGATGTCACAGGCAGGGGCAAGATTCTACCTTTGGGTTTCTCTGTGGCTTTCAGGTTTTCAGCAGAGAGTGACCACTGCTCCTGCTGCTCTAAGGCGTGAAAGCTGCTGGGGAGCAGAAGCAGCTGTGTGTTTCACAGTGAGATTCCAGTGAATTTCATAAAAAGCCAACCCTTTCAGAACCAAAATCCCCTTTGATGGGTGGCCAGTTGAGAGAACCACCTGCTGAGGAGACCACAGAGCCATTGAATGCATTGGGTTGAAAGGGACCCTCCAAGGTCATCTTGTCCAACCCCTGTGCAGTCAGCAGGGACACCTCCAACTAGAGCAGGTTGCTCAGGGCCCCAGCAAGTTTGACCTTGAATGTCTTCAGGGATGGGGTCTCTCTGGGCAGCCTGTTCCTGGATTTCACCACCCCAACTGTGCAGAATTTCTCCTTGTGTCCAACCTAAACCTCCCCTGCTCCCAGTTTCAAACCATTGCCCCTCATCCTATCCCCCTTCTGAGCGGTCCCTCCCCAGCCTTCCCGTGGGTCACCTTCAGATATTGAAATGTTGCTATAAGGTGTCCCCAGAGCCTTCTTTTCTCGAGGCTGAACAGCCCCAACTCTTTCAGCCTGTCCCTGTAGCACAGGTTCCTTTGATGGTCTTTGTGGTCTCCTCTGGACCCTCTCCAGCAGCTCCATGTCCTTCCTGTGTTGAGTGCCCCAGATCTGGATGCAGTGCTCCAGGTGCAGGTTCTCACCAGAGCAGAGGGGTAGGATCCCCTCTCTCCATCTCTGGCCACGCTGCTTTTGATGCAGCCCAGGCTGCCATTGGCCTTCTGGGCTGAGGGTCACACAGAATCACAGAATCAACCAGGTTGGAAGAGACCTCCAAGATCATCAAGTCCAACCAATCACCCAACCCTAGCTAATCAACCAGACCATGGTACTAAGTGCCTCATCCAGGCGCTTCTTAAACACCTCCACTGGTGGAGTCACCATGCAGGCCACCAGTGCTCAGCACCTTCTGCTGTCACCCACTCTAGCTGCAGTGCCAAGGCATCACCCTGCCTCCCTGACCACTCCACAGAGGGGGGACATGGGATTGACCTTCACCAGCTGAGCAGCCACCAGCAGTTCAGAAGAAATCCTCCATCAGCAAAAACAGCAGGAAGAGGAAAGTCTTTTGTCATGGTGCCACCTGACACCAAATATTCAGGTGGAGAAGGCTTTGTGCCACAGCCTCCTCTGGGCTTGAGATCTTCACACAGCTGTAAAGGCTGGGTTCAGTTTTTGGGATGCCAACCTGCTTTCTCCCATCCCTTCTGTCCAATTCCCAGCTTTCCATGTCCCTGTTCATCTAGATGTCCCTGAACTGGAGGATTCAGGGCACATCAAAGGGGTCAAAGCTCTCTGGGTGTCAGAGCTGCAGTGTGTTTCCTCCCTTCCCATGCCCTCCCTGCATGATGTTCTCTGAGCTGCTTGTTTTGCTCCTTGGTGCATGCTGCAGCCTGAGGAAGTTACCAAAAATGGTAGCCCAGGGGGCTTGTGGTGGAGGAAGGAAGCAGAAGAGTACAGGGAGGTGCTGTGCCATGCCCCAGCCACCACCAAGGAGGGAACTGCAGCTTGCAGGAACAGAAGTGACAAACAGCAGCATGGTGACCACCAGCCTGGAGCAACCACCTTCAGGACAGGGCTTCAGAGGCACCTCCAAGAGCTGCCAACACCAACTCAGGAGCTCCTGGGAGCAGGGTGCTCCTTTCATCCTTATCCTGAAGTTTCTCTCATTTGAGTTCAGGAGACCCTGGGGACACCAATACCATGCCCCAGGGTGACAGCAGGGCAGCAGGAAGGGACCTCAGGTGGCTTTTAGGCAGTGCACAGATTGCAGGGGAAGCAGCTCAAGACTACCCACGTGGCACCAACCCTATCCATGCCTGCAGTCAGGGTGGCTGTGGTGGCACTGGCAGCGATGGCAAAGCCGAACAGCTCCAGCCAGCAGTGAGCTGGGGACACCTCAGCTGTGCAGCTCCAGAGCTTGGTTCCTTCTCCTGCAGCTGCTTGACCAGCCCAAGCCTGGGAGGAGGAAGCTGAGGCTGAGCTCTGGTGACACACTTATTTAGACCTTTGGGTTCTCTGTGCTGGAGTAAACATGCCAGTGGCACATGATGCAAAACTCTGACCTGGGGTAAACTCCCTCTGCCAGGGCAAACATGGGGTTGGTCTCCTCTGATGGACCAGCTCCATGCTGGAGACACAGAGCTGTCAGCACTGCTCTGCCTTTGTTCTTACCTGGCCTTATGTGTCCTTCCACAGGGTAAAGAGACCCAAACATCAACCCATGAGTTCCAGCTAGCTCAGCAGGAATGACCACACCAAGGCAAATTTGGAGGGCAGAGATCTGACTGCATCACTGCTTCTAGGTGCCCAGGGGCCACCACCTCTGCTCTAAAGGTTGCTCCACAGCCAAGGTGGGGGCTGTGAAGAAAGTATTGCCTAGAGTCACAGAGTCACCTGGTTGGAAAACACCTTAAGATCATCAAGTCCAACCATAACCAACACCTGCCTGTACAAACTGTTGGGCCACATCCCTGAGCACCTCATCCAAACTTCTTTTAAACAGCTCCAGGTGACCCTTTCAGTGAAGAATTTTCCCCTGATATCCAAACCTAATCCCCTTGCTGCAATTTGAGGCCATTCCCTCTTGTACAGGCTCTTGTTCCCAGGGAGATGAGACAAGCACCTACCTCACCCAACCTCCTTTCAGAGTTGTAGAGAGCCAGGAGGTCTCCCCTCAACCTCCTTTACCCCAGGCTGAACACCCCCAGATTCCTCAACTGCTCCTCCCCAGCCCTGTTCTCCAGACCCTTCCCCAGCTTTGTTGCCCTTCTCTGGAGCTGCTCCAGCTCCTCAATGTCCTTCTTGGTGTGAGAGGCCCAAAACTGATCCCAGTACTCAAAGTGTGGCCACACCAGTGCCCAGTGCAGGAGGACAATCCCTGCTGTGGTCCTGCTGGCCACACCATTGCTGATTCAAGCCAGGATGCTGGTGACCTTTTTGGCCACCTGGGCAAAAGCTGAGTCATCTTCAGCCACTGGCAACCACCATCCCCAGGGCCTTTTCTGCTGGGCAGTTTCAGCCACTCTGCCCCAAGCCTGGAGCTTTCGTGGGGGTGCTGTGACCCAGGAGCAGGACTCAGCACTTGGCCTTGTTGAATCTCTTACAACTGACCTCAGCAGTCTCCTGTCTCCTCAGAGATTTGCACAAGGATTGGGTTTCTCCCCATTGAGCCCTTCTCATGTGCTGGGAGGCTGTGGGGCAAAGCCAGCCTGAGGTAACTCCTTCACTGCCCCATGGCCTTGGTCTGTGCTCCTCATTCATCTCTCCCTCAGCTAGAGAGTTCCTGTGTCTAAACAAGGCAGGAGCAGCAGCCTCAGGAGCTGGGAAGTGCCAAAAAAAATCCCCCACAGGCTTCCTCCCTGTCCTCCTCACCCACAGTGGCTTTCCACTGGATTTCTGCAGGCAGATGCTGTGTCTCTGACCCTGCTCACCCTTCACAGGGAGCCCAGTGGAAGGTCCCCTCTGCCCAGGCAGCATGTCTGCAAAGGCAGCTGTGTGGAGAACCTCTCCCTCCACAGGCTGTGATGTCCCTGGACCAGGTCAAATTACCCCACAGAGGTCCACACCTGCCCTGAAACCTCTCTCCCACCCACTTCAGCCTGCTGTCCTCCTCCTGGGTGGCTTGCTGCTGTCTGGAGATCTGGACAGGAGGCACAAGAACCACACAGGAGCCCAGCAGCATCTTCAAGGATGCAGCAGGATGAAGGATGAAGGACTCAGCTGAGCATCAACCAGAGAATGGGTTGGAAGAAGCAACAAAAGAGGCCAGCTACAGGCTACCTGCTCAGGGAGAGAGGGTCTGGGGTGTCCTTCTGGACTCAGCCCAAGCTACACACTGGTGACCTAATAACTCAGCTCCCAGAAACACCATCAAGCCATCAGGTCCTGGCACCGCCCCAAAGCTGCAGACCACAGCTGGCACATCTGCCTAGGGTGCTTCCAGTCTGCAGGTTTCCACCAGGTTCAGGATGGCTAACTCTGCCCTCACCCAGACACCAAGGCCATCGTGTGCTGCTGTGCCCCTGGCTGCAGGGACCCAGGCACCACAGCTCTGGGTGTGCTTGGAACTTCCACCTCCATCTTCACAGCCCCAGGGAGAAGCTCAGTGGAGCCTCTCCACTGCCTGCACAGCTTCAGAGGGAAGGGGAAGCAGGATCCACTGAAAAGGGAACCTGCTCTTTACTCACTGGTTCCCCCTGCCACTTGTGTTTTTCATTTCTCTGATGCAACTCAAAGGATATGGAAAGATTGCTCAACACCACCTGAGCCCAGCCCCTGGGAAATGAAAATGGGCCATAGGCTTCAGGGGCAGCAGAGCTGACCCCAGATGTTCCCCTTCTGCTTCCAGTGTGGGAGGTGAAAATATAACCTTCAGTGACCCAATCCAGCCAAATGTTGAAGGTTTCCTGGGCATCCAGGACATATTGTGGCCTTCCAGTATATGAAGGGGGCTACAAGAAAGCTGGGGAGGGACTTTCTAGGATATCAGGTAGGGGCAGGACTGGGGGGAATGGAAGTGGGGAGATTCAGGCTGGACATGAGGAAGAAGTTCTTCCCCATGAGAGTGGTGAGAGCCTGGAATGGGTTGTCCAGGGAGGTGGTTGAGGCTCCATCCCTGGAGGTGTTTAAGGCCAGGCTGGATGAGGCTCTGGGCAGCCTGCTGTAGTGTGAGGTGTCCCTGCCCATGGCAGGGGGGTTGGAACTGGCTGATCCTTGTGATCCCTTCCAACCCTGACTGATTCTATGATTCTATGATGATTCTATGATCTCTGGGCTGGAAGGGTTCCAGAGCTGTCACACTGTGTTTGATCTTCTCTTTTCTGCTCTCCTGCCCCATGCGAGTGGTGCCCAGAGCATAGAACCCCAGAATCCCAGACTGGGTTGGGTGGGAAAGGACTTTCCAAGCTCATCCAGTCCAACCTCCCTGCAGCCAGCAGGGATGTCTGCAACCAGGTTGCTCACAGCCCCAACCAACCTGACCTGCAATAGTTCCAGAGATGGGGAACTTATCACCTCCTTGGACATGCTCTAGCACCTCAGTGTCCTTCTTGTAGTGAGGGGCCCAAAACTGAACCCAGGATCCAAGGTGTGGCCTCACCAGTGCTGAGTACAGTTGGAAAATCACCTCTCTAGTCCTGCTGGCCACACTACACCTGCTGCAGGCCAGAATGCCTTCTTGGCCTTCTTGGCCAGCTGGGCACACTGCTGGCTCATGTTCAGCTGGCTGTTCTGCCAGCACACAGCCATGGTCCTGCTGGGCTTTCCCAGCCCTTCATTCACCCAGTGTGAGCCACAGCCCCCAGATGGGATGCAGCACCACAGGGATGCTTCCCCAGCACAGAGCTGATCTCTCCTTTGCCCTCTTGCACAAGAGCACTCTGTAGCAGACAAAGATGGTCCAGCACTGGGCTCTTCCTGCTCAGCTGCTGCCCTTTCACCTACTGCAGGAGCTGCCTCCAGGCTCCACTCAATGACTTACCTGGATGTGAGATGCTGCTGCTAAGAAGTCCCCTTCCATTCAGAGGGCTGGACGTGTCCCAGCCTCTCCTGGACAAAAAAGCCCTCTCCCTGTTCCCCACATTTCTGATCTTCCTCTTCCGCCCCAGTTTCCCCAGGGCTCTGCAGCTGGGTGGTTCCTGCTCTGGAGTCAGACGGAGCACTGGGACGGGGCAGAGCGTTGGGAAGGACTCGGGACTGGGAGCGTTCTGTCGTGGGCCGAGATTTCCACCCTGTGTCGCGCTGGAGAACTGCAGCGATGGACTTTTCAAAGGACCTTTCAAGCTCATCCAGTCCAACCCCCCTCCCCCCCCCCTGTAGTCAGCAGGGACATCTGCAACCAGAGCAGGTTGCTCACAGCCCCAAACAACCTGACCTGCAATGCTTCCAGCCACGGAGCAGCTCCCACCTCCCTGGATAACCTGGGACAGGCTCTCACCACCCTCAGGGTCAAACATTTCTTCCTTCTCTTCAGTTCTGAATCTCCCTTTTGAAGTTCAAACCATCCTCCCCTTGTCCTGTCCCAACAAGCCTGCAGCAGGACAGGACCAGATCCAGGACAGTGAGGATGAAGCTTCCGTCTTCACAAAGCCTCCAGCCCTGGGCATGGTTTGTCCCCATCCCGGGGCTGGCGCTGGTGGCTCAGTGCACAGAGCCCAGTAGATGGCAGCAGGGCCCAGGGTGATGACTGTCAGTGGACTGTTTCCTTCCTTCATTCTTTTTTTAACTGATTGTTTTAAATAAAAACATCGACCTTGTGCACATCCTGGGTAGATGCACCTTGGGATCAGCTGAACGAGGAGAGGGGTGTTTGCTCTGGTCAGGCGTGCCAGAGTCACCTCTCCAGGTGACAAACTCAACATCTTCTGCAGCCACCTGCTTTGTGTGCCCGGTGGTGAGGAGGAGAATGTTTTTGTAGGCAGGGTTTAGTTCACCCTCGGGGAGATGATGAAAATGGGACAGAAATGTCACCTTCTGGACACAAGATCCCATCCAATCCAACCAGAGAGGCACAAATCAGGACACAGTCGGCCTGGATCGGCCAGGGGAGGTCTCTGTTGTTCAGGGATAGCTCTGACTGCCTTCAGGAGTGAGCTGGATGCACAGACTCGGGGCACACATAGCAAAGGAGACACCAATGCCATTTGAGGTCACGGCTGGCTTCAGTGGGAGGTTTGGAGCCATACTGCTTCATCCAGAAGAACAAACTCCTGATGCCAGCATCAGCCAGAGGTGCTTTCAACAAAGGTCTAGGGAGGGTCTGAGTTGGCAGTGGCTGGGAATAGGCAGGGGTTGCAGGAGGCAGGGAAATGCTGGTGCTCATCCCCTGAACACCTTGCAGCATGCAAAATCCCAGGGGAAAACCTCCCATGGGCAGTGAGCCCTTCTTGTGTTGGGAATTCAGCTCCTGCTCCAACACAAGAGCCACTGCAGATATCCCACTGCCCTCAATGTGCCTTCAATGGGTACTGAATGTTGAGAGTGTGCTTGCAGGGCTGTTCTGGAGGGCTGCAGGTGAAGGGATGATGGCAGCCTTGGGGAAAGCAAGCTGTGATAGGAACAGCACCTCACAAACCTTTTGGAGATCCCTCCAGCCTCCAGAGCACAGGCTGGAACAACCCTTAGAGAGGAAGTGAAAGGTAGGAGGAGGGGATGGGAATGGGGCAGACAACTGTGTCCCCTGAGGACAGTGATTTGGAGGTCCCAGGGTGGTAAAAAGTAAATGTGCCAATTGATAAGCTGGCAGTGGAGGATGCCTTGGAGTTACCACAGCCACTTCAGCAAGCCAGTCACCAAAATGGGGAGCCTCCTGCAAGCTGATGGTGATCCCAGCAAGGTTTTCCCAGGGAGACTTCAGCACCTGGAGCAAGCAGCTATAGACCCACGGCATTTCCAAAGCCCTGGGAACACCATAGAATCACAGAATTGTTAGGAATGGGAGGGACCTCAAGGCTCAGCCAGTTCCAACCCCCCTGCCATGGGCAGGGACACCTCACACTACAGCAGGTTGCTCACAGCCACATCCAGCCTGGCTGCAAAAACCTCCAGGGATGAGGCTTCCACCACCTCCCTGGGCAACTTCTTGCAGTCTATCACCACCCTCATGGGGAAGAATTTCTTCCTAACATCCAATCTGAATCTCCCCATTTCTAGTTTTGCTCCATTCCCCCCCAGTCCTGTCATTACCTGACACCCTCAAAAGTCCCTCCCCAGCTTTCTTGTAGCCCCCTTCAGATACTGGAATTCCACAATGATCCCCAAGGGAGGTTTTGGGAGCTTTTTATAAAGGCACCAGAACATTGGCACTGCTGAGTGATCCAGAAACCACCTAGAGCAGCCCAAATCTTCTCCTGAGGGAAACAAAGCAGGAGGGTCAGAGTGGGCAGGGTGAGGGAGGGCAGCAGGTAGACCTGGGTGAGGACCACAGCAAGTACAGGACCTCTCCAGGCAGGAGACCTCCACATGTGCTCTGCTGTCTTTAAATCTTTGAACTTCTATCAGCTTCTCTTCCCTCACCAGGGGCTGGTTTCATCCTGATGCTCTACTTCTAGTTTATAGTAAAGCCACTCCATGCTCAGAAGATCCTCCAAAGTCTCATGAGTGTTTGTATGGCTCAGATTTGCAGACTTAACTGTTTAAAGGAGGTGATTGTGAAACCAAAACACTGCTTTATGGGAGGTCAGCAAGGGTTGATGCATTACAGATATCTCCATGCTCTCCAAGTCTCAGGCAGTGCAGGGTTGTGTCCAACCCTGTGTCGATGCCCAATGACAGGGCAAGGGGCAAGGGCTGGAAGCTGAGGCATAGGAAGTTCCATGGAAACAGGAGGAAGAATTATTTCACTGTGAGGGCAACAGAACCCTGGAACAGGCTGCCCAGGGGGGTTGTGGAGTCTCCCTCTCTGGACCTGCCTCAATGTGTGGCCTGCTCTAGGTGATCCTGCTCTGGCAGTGGGGTTGGACTAATGGGCTTTGGAGGTCCCTTCCAGCCCCTAACATTCTGTGAATCTGTGATTCTGTCCCCTCATCTGTGCATTTTGGGTGGGCACAGGAGAGGCTTGCACCATATTCCACCTCTCAGAGGAGTAAGATTTTACTGCAGCTACCACCACACACCTACAGATGCCACCAAGTGAGCAGGAGACCTGTGTCAGGGACAAAAAGAGGGAGCAGTGACATGAGCAGCGAGGTCCTGGTGAGTTGGGCACAGCTGGAATTCATCCTGTGATGGGCAGCATCTGGGTGCATCGGTGGGGGTGAGAGGGACACCCTGGAGATAAGGCTGGTTGCCAGCAGAATCAAAAGCAGGCGGTGTGCTGGGAGAATGGCTTTGCCTTCCTCTAGCATCTGACAAACGCTGCAAAACAATAGGGGATTATTGAAGCCAGAGAGGGTAGGGATGGGGCATTAGCATGCCAGGACATTACAAAAAAAGAAGCTTGTTTGTTTGTTTTACTCCTTCTACCCCTTGTTACTAGCGCATCTGGGAACGAGGATGAGAGCTGCAGCCACCGCCTGGCACAAGTTCTTAGCAGCTTTATCTGCTGCAGACAGCGAGGAGCTTCATGAAGGGTGCAGGCATCACTGCCTCGCTCGATAGCTGTGGAAACTGAAGCCAAAGTGGAGCTGCCCACTTGCCTTCTCTTGCCGTTCCCTCCGCTCCCTCCTACCCCCTGCCGGCGGGCTCGGTGCTCGGGCACGGCGGGACGTGCGCGGTGCGGCTCAGTTCGCAGGCAGGCGACGGTGCCGCTGAGCAGCAGTCGACAGCCAGGAATTCAGCTGGGCAAACCAGCTCTGCCCAGCTGCTTTGGCCTCGCCAGGCAGCCGGATGAGACAGGGCGGTGCCCGTCCCCGGGCACTGGCACCCGGCACGCCGGGGCAGATGGGTTTGGGGTGGTGTGGACCCCCCAGAGCGCTGGGATGATGTGCAGGGTAGACACAGATTAGTGTTGGCTGTGCTCCCTCAGATCCATCCATCCCCCATCGCCAGCTCTCCCATGGGCACAAGACTGCTCAGTGACACTGGCAGTGGCTGGAAGCGTGGAGACAATCCCTAGAAAAGGCCCTGGAGCCCTGTCCCAGCGCTGGGGCAGGCAGCCCTGCATAGTCAGGGTCTTTGTGCACCCCAGCCCCTGCTCAGAGAGGAGCCAAGGCTCTATGTCCTCTGGAGGGAGACACAAGCAGGTTTCTTCCAAGGGATCTCTTGGCCACATCCCCAGCGCACCATGTCCAGGTCTCACACAACAGCTTACTGCCCACCCTGAGCCCTTCTCCTGCTGCCTTCCTGTGAGTTCCCCTGTTAAAAGGTTATAGCCACTCGAAGGCCACTTCAGTCCAGCTTAATACATACTTAATTATAATTAGGTTAGGACAGCTGCCAAAAGGAGACCAAATGCTGCAAAGAGCTCTGGGTAAAGCTCCTGACAAGTACGTTTCCTGTGGTCCTGCTGAGGTGATGTCTTCACAAGAAACCAGCCATTATCTCTCCAGCCTCCACTTGCAAAGGCTGGGGGTGCCAGGCAGCCCCCCAGGCACCTTCTGTGTCCTATCCCACATCAAGAGGAAAATCTGCTTAAGGAAGGTGTAACCCCCAAAGCCTTGATGGCCTTTTGCTTGCCACTCTTTGCCCAGCCCCATGGATAAACCCAGCCTGGCTGGCTCAGTCCTTACAGGATTCCCCCCACTTCTTCCCTAAGGGAAGAGGCTGCTTTCTGGAATACACTTTTTATTTTTCATTTTTAAACTATTAAACAAAGAAAGCAATAAAACACCCACACAATGCTGCAATGGAGCCTGCCCCAGGACTGCCACAGCTGCAAATGGAACTGAGCCCCCATGAGCCTCCTCATCACTGCAAAGCAAATGCTGGGGAAGAGTTAATTATCTGGCAAAGGATGTTACTAGGTGGTGGGAATCCAAAAGCTCTGGGGAGCCACATTTCAATAACCCTGCTCCTTAGGGAGCTGATATACACCCAGCCCTGCCTGCCTTGGCCCCAGTCTCAGCAGCTCACCCTCCCTCTCCCCCTGAAGCTCTCTGCCCATGTTCCATCTTTACCTTCCACTGGCTTAAGAAGATCAAATTCCTCTTCACAGCTCTGTTCTGAATCAGTGGAGAGGAAAATTCCCAGCAAGCAGATCAGTGTTTCAGCTCCCTGCCTTTTCACAGATCCTGGATAAAATGATGATCCTGGGTTCTCCCAAAGGGTCTCTGTTGAGGTAGAAAGTCTCTGTGGGCCATTTTCTTATGCCACACCAAAGAAACTCTCACACTGATATCAGTCCTGTTCACTGTGCCCAGCAAACATCTCACAGTGTAGATGAAGAATCATTTCTGCTCAAATTAATGCTTTTAAAGGGGGCTATATTTGTTCTAAACGAATATTACTCACTGCAATGTCCCTGCCCTTAGCAGGGCTGAGGTTTCACTGTCCTGGCTGCTCTCTCTATGCTCTGGGCAGCATTTGGTCACTACCACAACACTGACCAGCCCTGTCCAAGTTATCCGTGGGTCAGCAGTGTGCCCTAGTGGCCAAGAAGGCCAATGGGATCCTACAGGGCATTAAGAGTGTGTCCAGCAGAACCAGGGAGGTTCTCTTCCTCCTCTACTCTGCCCTGGTGAGACCTCACCTGGAATATTGCATCCAGTGCTGGGCTCCCCAGTTCAAGAGGGGTAGGGATCTGCTGGAGAGAGTCCAAGGGAGGGCTACCAGGATAATTAAGGGACTGGAGCACTGCCCTGTGAGGAGAGGCTGAGAGCCCTGAGGATTTTTAGTCTGGAGAGGAGAAGACTGAGAAGGGATTTAATCAATGTTTATAAATATCTGAGGGCTGGGGGTCAGGAGGGAGGGCACAGGCTCTGCTCAGCTGCACCCTGGGATAGGACAAGGGGCAATGGATGGAAACTCCAGCACAGGAGGTTCCACCTCAACATGAGGAGGAACTTCTTCCCTGTGAGGCTCACAGAGCACTGGAACAGGCTGCCCAGAGAGGTTGTGGAGTCTCCCTCCCTGGAGCCTTTCCATCCCTGTCTGGATGTGTTCCTGTGTGACCTGTACTGGATTCTCTGGTCCTGCTCAGGCAGGAGGGTTGGACTCGATGATCTCCAGAGGTCCTTTCCAGCCCTCCCCAAACAGGGCTCAGGGGCAGATGCTTCCAAATAAATTCTGTTTTCCTCCCAAAGGAAGAGGCAGCAGCTCACAATGACCAGGATTTCTCCAAGCTGCTGCATCAGGAAGTTGTCAGCTCAGCTCTGGTCACCACTTTCCTCCTTCTCTGCAGGAAGCAAGGAAACTTTTCTTTACTCCCTGCAGAGCCAGAGCACTTGCAAGCAAAAGTAGAAATATTACTAAAGGAGATGTCGAGGAGGATTGATGGCTGTGGAGGTCAGATTGCACCCAAGGAGCCCACCCTGACTGTCTTCCTTTCTGCTCCATTTGCTCCCAATTACCCGTGAAGGAAAATAGGGATCCCGGCCAGGATCTTCCTCAGTGCAGGGAGGCAGCAGCCACCACAGAGCAGCTGGTGCTGGGATGGTGACATCTCCCTGCCCAAGGGACAGCCTGGGTCAGCTGCTGTTGAGAAAGTGCTTGAGTGCCCCAAACCTGATTTGTCTCCGAACAGCATAGATGGGCAAGTCAGCAAGCTCCTAAATCCCCTCCCATGGGGAGCAGAGGAGCAGGGACAGCCAAACCTCTGTGCAAAACCTCATGTGCAGTCAGACCTGGGGACTGTGGGCCTGGGGTGTTCACTCTGAGTCCCAAAGAGCCTGAAGGCAGGGGCCAGGAGCTGAGCTGGGTGGTCTGTTAGAGAAGTGTAGAGCTTGGGGTCCTCAGGGAGGTCTGTCTGCACAGTCCAAGGGGGACAGCAGGGGTTTGTGGATGGCTCTGCCATCCCTCTGTGAGTCAGGCCCACAAACACTTGCTGTGAGGAGAACAGTCCTAAAACCAATAGAAAGTCCTCTGCAAAGGATGGGCTTGCTCCCAGATACCCCAAGATCTGGGTGGACGCTTTGACCATCTCAAAACAAGATCTGCAGTATGGCTTCTGCTGCGCTGCTAAAGACATGCAGGACAAACATTGCTCATTTTTGTCCAACAGTTTACTGCCCCATGCCTTCCCAAATCCTCACAAACTCAGCAGAAGCCTCTCTGGATTAAACATTTCACCGGATAAATCAAATGTCTCCATCCTCTCCTCTCCTTGCAGATCCCCAGCACAGTTTGTTCAAGAACCCAGCCCCTCCAAGCCAAACCCTGGGCTCTTCACCCTGCATCTCCCATGTCTCAGCCTGGCAGCAGGGTCCTCCAGATCCATGAAATTGGGGTGACACTGCTGGTGCCCAGAAACATGCAGGGTTTGTCTCCTTCCTGGGTGCTGATGGTCCTTCCAGGCCTCTACTGATTCATTGTAGCGAGGTTTCTTCAGCTGTGCCAGGGTTCTCCCAGCAGATCAGGCTCCTAATTCACTTCTATTTCTTTTCCCCTTGAGCTCAGAACATTGTAGTAAGGTCACTGTGCTTCTCGTGTCCCTCTCACTGGAATATATTGCTCAGGAAAGTGATTTTACCTTGGAAATACCTTGAAAATGTGGGGCAGCCTTCTGAGCAACTAAAATCTGGAGGTTCCATGCATGTATCTGGTCTATGCCATGTACCATCCACTTTTCCACCCTGATGATACCTTGGTGGTGTGTCCAGTGTAGAGAATCACAGCAGAGTCTGGAGAAGAGACAACTGAGGGGGTATTTGATAAATGTTTATAAATATCTGAGGGCTGGGGGTCAAGAGGGAGGGGACAGGCTCTGCTCAGCTGTGCCCTGGGATAGGACAAGGGGCAATGGATGGAAACTCCAGCACAGGAGGTTCCACCTCAACATGAGGAGGAACTTCTTCACTGTGAGTCTCACAGAGCCCTGGAGCAGGCTGCCCAGAGAGGTTGTGGAGTCTCCTTCTCTGGAGACTGTTCAGACCCTTATGGATGTGTTCCTGTATGACCTGTGCTGGATTCTATACTCCTGCTCCAGCAGGGGGGTTGGATTCGATGATCTCTGGAGGTCCCTTCCAACCCCTGACATCCTCTGATCCTGTGAGCACTTTCCAGGCTAAGCTGCGTTGTTGATTGTTCTGCTACACCTGCACCCATCCAGATCAGAGAAGTGTTTCTGCAGAGAGGCACACAAATAAATCACAGGGTTTAACAACTTTACCACTGAGGAGTGCCCCTGTTTGCTTGGTTACCTCTGGTACCCACGCTGCTATCACTCCCTGAACAGCTGAACCCACCTGCAGGTCACTCCCCACAAATAAATCACATAGTTTAACAACTTTACCACTGAGGAGTGCCCCTTTTTGCTTGGGTACATCTGGTAGCCACACTGCTATCACTCCCTGAACAGCTGAACCCACCTGCAGGTCCCCAGGAGTGTGGGAACCATTTGGGTACCCATTTGGTGCACCCAGGAGCTCTCCAAACTGCTGTGTGTCAGGCTGGGCTTGCTCAGGGTACATCCAACAATATCCAGAGAGATTTCTAATCTGCCTGCCCTGAAAAAAAAAAAAAATTTGCAAGAGGAAAAAAAATATAGTATTCTAGAGGCTTATCTCACTTGGTGGCAATTCTGGGTGTACAATGGAGAAGTGAGTTGATCATTAGAGGTTCACAGCCACACTGAATAGCTCAGTGTTTGGTGGTCTCTGCCAGCCACCGCCAATTTACATTAAAGGCTTGGTTCCTTCCACAGCCCCACTTCTCAGCCCCTGGGAAATCGCCTCGGTGCCCATTCGTCCTTTGCAGGGACTGTCTAGTGCAAGGACAAGTCGTGCCTCGCTCTGCTCTGGCTGCTGCCAACAGCTCTGCTCAGGGTTTTGGTGGCTGAGCTGGGATCTCACTGCCTGTGTGCGTTTGCTGCAGAAGATTCAATGTCAGCCCCATGCCCAGCTGCGCCCCCCCCCGCCCCCTCAGCAAAATCTCTTTACCCACCGTTCCCCCAAAAGTGTTTATTTTGCATCAAATTTGTGTGTGGGGAGGGGAGTGGTTGTGGAGTTTTTTTGTTTGTTTGGCTTTGTTTGGGTTTTTTTTGTTTTGTTTTGTGGTTGTTGATGTTTTGTTTTGTTTTGTTTTGTTTCGCTTTGTTTTGTTTTGTTTTCGTTTGTTTTGTTGGTTTGGTTTGCGGCTTTGGGGTTTTTTGTTTGTCTATTTGTTTTGGGGTTTTTTTGGTTGGTTTAGTTGGTCGGTTGGTGTTTGGTTCTTTTGGGGGTGGTAGGTTTTTTGGTTTGGGGGTTTTGGTTTTTTTGGTTTTGTTTTTTTTTCTGAAGGAGAACCAGAGTGATGCTTTCCGGGGAAATAAAAAGAGAAATGGATGCTGGGGCAGGGATTTACAAAGCAATAAGGGGCTTTAGGTGCAAATTAACACTCTGTGTGGGAGCAAACCGTGAATATTCGAGCAGCAGTATAGGGCTGAGTGCCAGCCGGGAGCCAGAAAGGGAGATTAAATGGGGAGAGATTAAATATCATGTGCAAATGTTGTGATCTCTGCTGGCAGAGAGGTATCAGACGGGGAAGAGTCAGCGGTACCTCATTGCCCCATTCCCTTGAGGCACCTTTTGAGATCAGCCGGATTTTCTCATCCTTCTCCGCGGTGTTTTTGTAGCACTCCAAAGCCAGGCAAGTCGAATCCTTGTGCTTGTGCACAGGGAAGTTATGGACAAGCATCCCTGCACCGCACTTGCCTTCCTCCTTCCCCTTCTCATCGCAAGAAGCCATTGCTCGGTCGCTTTTTGCAGCCCAGAGCCGACCCTTTGGAGCTCAGGAAATCGTCCCCTCCCTTCCCCCGCCAACACCAGGGTCCCTCCGCGGCGGCCCAGCCGATGGCAAAGCATCGCAAGAGACGTGGGGAAAGCCTGGCTGAGGGGAACCGGTCTGCCCCCTCCTCCTCTGCTCTGCGGGCGGGCAGCGGCCGGGAGCACCGGGTGGGCTCCCGTGAGACCGGGGAGCTAGGACCTGCGGCTCTGGCTGAGGTTCAGCCCTTCCCGGAGCCTCTATGAGGAGCCCCGGTACCTCTCGCCCCGCCGTGGGTAAGAGATGCACCGGGTACCGGAGCAAGGGAACCGGAAGCTGGAGCAGGATCCCGTGGGGGTCTCCTCGCCCGGTCCAGCCTCCGCTACCCTCCGCACCTGCGGAGTGATGCTGGAGGGGACACACACACCCCGAACCACCCCGGGTGCCCGAGTTTGAAAGACAGTGGAGATATTTTCACACCTCAAACGGCCACCACTCCCCCTCCCCTCCAGTCCCCGTCGCCTTGATTTAGCCCTTGGTAATTAATTTGGCATTTCAGAATAGCTACTGGGCTGGATAATGGCCTCATTCATCTCCCCAGCCTAATCTGAACAGAATCTGGAAGAAAAGCTTTCAGAAAGACAGAAACTGCCATTCGGCAACTGCTCAAAAGAACTGTCACTCCGGGGGAATAAATCGCTCCTGATTATTTCAACCCGGGTCTCCTCTGCTTTTCCAGCCGCTCCCGGTCCCCGCCGCGGGGCCGGCCCCCAGATATCTGAGGAGGGGAAGATCTGGTTGGGGTTTTCCTCCCCCCGCCCTCCCTTCTCCAAAACCCGAGGGCGGGCGGTGGCAGGGGCAGTGCATTGTTCCCGGAGAGGTGGGCGAGCTCCGGGAGTCGAAGCGATTTGACTTTTAAAACAGGCTCTGAGCGCCGGGGCCACCGCTCCCGGGAGCTCCCGGTGAGGTTCAGCTAAAGCCCTTCTTCTTCCGGCTCCAGCGGGGCTTCTCCCTGGACAAATCCGGTGGAACGGGCCGCTCCACTTTGCTCTGCACCTGCCTGGCCGGCGCCGGTCTTGCGGCAGGTACCAGAGATACTGAGGTTGATTCAGTTTCCGTGCAGGTTACGGGAAATGCTCTGGTTCCCGTGTTGGTACCGGAGATACCGGCGATGCTCCGGCCCCGGTGTAGGTTCTGGAAATACTCTGTTCCTGGTGTAGGTACTGGAGATGCTCCAGTGCTGGTACCGGAGGTACCAGACATGCTCCACTCACGATGTGGGTTGCAGAGATGCTCCGGCCCTGGTGCTGATACCGGAGATACTGACGGTGCTCTGGCTCTGGTGCAGATCCTGGAGGTGCTTTGCTCCCGGTGCTGGTACCGGAAACACTGGCAATGCTCCAGTTCCGGTGCAGATACTGGAGATACTGGAGATGCTATGCTCCTGGTGCAGGTATCAGAGATTTTCCTGCCCCAGCGTTGGTACCGAAGGTATGGGAGATGCTCCGTTCCCGGTGCTGGTACCGGGGATACCGGTGGTGCTCTGCTCCTGTTGCAGGTACCGGCGATACTCCGGTCCCGATGGGAGCGGGAGCACCGCGAGGTTTCAGCGAGGCTGAAGCCGGCGAGGGTCTGTTCCCCACTAACCGGGCAAGGCCGAGGCGAGCTGGTGCTTAATGGCAGGAAAGTCAAATGCGAAGAGGGGGAGAAGAACCAGAGCGTGGGTCGCTGCCTGATGCCCCCAACATTATTCCCACTCAATCCTCCATAGTCGATCCCCAGTTCCCTTGCTCCGGGAGTCGGGGGAAGTCAATAGACTCGGGCCCGGGGCCCGGTGAGCTGCTCTTCGGTCCCCGCGGAGCTGCTTACATGTATTTAATAGCTCGAGGGCGAAGTAATTAGAGGAAAGCCTCAGTAAATCACGTTAATGACCGCAAGAGCCATTACAACCCCCGAGGGTAGGGAAACACCGACTGAACCCAGCGAACAGGACAGGAGGGAGGCGAGAGCCGCAGCCTGTGCTCGGCGGCCGGGCAGCAACGAAACCCCCGCGCTCGGCACCTCCGGCTCGGTGTTAAATTAACACCCCGCTAATGGGATTAAGCTGCACCTCGGATCTGCGGGGAGTTTAGCGTGAGTGAGATTTTCTTGCATCCCCTCCACCCCATCTTTCCTAAGGGACGGGACTGGAGGGGCCAGGAGGAAGGATTTTTAAAAATCTACTCGATTTAAAAGAAACTGCGAAATTTCAGCCTGGAGAGAAAGTCCAGCCAGGGCCAAACCGGCATCTTTCCCTGGGGGAAACGCGGGGGCTGGCAGTGGCACTTGCTTCGTTCCGAGCAGGCTCCTGGCCCGGGCACAGGGGCCGGTAGCCCTCTCCCTTCGCTGCCTTGTCACGGCCCGAACACAGGGGAACAGAACCCCAGAGGGAAGGTCTGGTCCCAGACACGAGTGGCCTGGGGAGAAGCACCGGTTGTGCAGAGCGAAGATGGTCATGTCGTCCGAGGGTGTCATTAGTCCGGATTTGGGGCCCCTGTGTGAGCACGATGGACTTTGGGGACTCGGGGTGAGACAGCCTGGGCCTCATCCCATCCAGGGAATGTTCTCACAGCCGGGGCCGAGCCGAGGGGAGCCCTCACGGGGCGATGGTGTCCTCCAGGGTCTCCCGTTGCTGCTCTCAGCGCGGGACAGTTTGGTCTGACTCCCTCCTCTCCAGAACAAAAATGTATCATCGTGATCCCTCCATCCCCCAAACCAGGCTGCCACTAAAGAGAGGGGAGAAAAATATTCCGAGGCTGGGATACCCCGGGACTCTGTATGTGTGACCCGGGGAAGCCGGGCTGTGTCCCTGGGCTGCTAGGGTGGGAAGAGCAGGACTGGAACCCCCCCAGCCATGAGCTGACCGCATCCCCTTACACTCCTACCCGCCAGTCCCCACGCCCGACGAACAGCCAGGGTGTCGGGAGAAGGATGGAGGGGCTGTTTCCCGGGGAAGAGTTAACAAATCCCGCAGCGGCGGTGCTGGGGGGGACGGGTTGGGGGACTCCGGGGGGAGCGATGGGGACAGGGAGGCTGCGGAGCCCCGCTGCCCTGCAGGGAAGGCGGTTGCATAGCCAAAGACACCCCGCTGGGCTAGCAGGCCCGGGAGCAGATTAATCAGGCACTAATTCAATTTACAACAACCACTTTTATTCAGCTCGGTGGCAAAGAATTCAAAGCGGGGAGAAGGGCGGGCGGAGGGGAGGGGGCGGAGGCCGGTCCAGGGCTCACCGCTGCCCGGGCAGCCCCCGTCCCCTCGGGCCGCCCCGCCAGGGCTCGCCGGGGAGGGGGCCGAGCCACCGTGCCAGGACCCGGCTGGTTGAGTGACACGGCGTGGGCAGCGCTCCGGGAGAGGGCACCTCCGTTGGAAAAATAAAAGTGCCCTTTTAATGAAGGAAAGAGGGAAGGCAGCGAGCAGGGAGGCCGGGAGCGGCGGGAGGCAAACCTCTCTATTCCTTCCAAGGATCATTTCTCCGGGATCTCGGTCGTGCCCCAGGACCGGCACATCGGCCGGGATCTTCGGGGTAGAGCCGAGCCGGAGCAGATCCGAGGGAGAGTCGAGGGGCGGCCTGCCCGCACCGGGGGTCCCCTGGGGTGGGAATGAGGAGGAGCCCCGGGCTGGGATACTGCCCGATGCAGGACAAGGGCCTGTCTTTAACCTCTTGCTCGTTTTAAGGGGAGCGTTGACAAGCTGCAGACTTAAGGGGAGCGGCGAGAGGCACCGCACAGCCGCTATGTCCGGGCTGTCCCCGGGGTTGCCCAGGAGAAACCGCCCCTCACCGAGATCGGCCCCTAAACCAACCTGCCGGGGGTCGCCAGGCCCCTCAGTTCCCGTGTCGTGTCCAAAGGCTCGAGATTTCGCCCAGTTCAACTTCCCAGGCATCGAGTTTTCTTTCCTGGGGGTGGAGGCTCCGGGTCGAGGATCCCCACCGGAGAGGGCCGGTGCCCAGGTGGGCTCCGGGGTCCTGCACTGCACGATGGCTCTGTCACAGTCACCCCCTCCGAATCCAGCTGGGGGGGGGGGGGGGGGGAGGAGGTGGGTATCAGGGCTGGTAGAGAATGGGAGGCCAGCAGCGAGCAGCTGGGAGAGGCTGAGCTCCTCTCCCTCCTGTAGGCAGGCGGGGGGGCTTCTCATGACCTCTCCTCCCGTGATTTCCCCACCCCGTGCCCAAGAAGCATCCCCCTCTGCTGGGGCGCAGGCACAAAGGGGGCATAGAGCTGTGGGGAGGAGAAGGGCCCTTACACAGCTCCTCGGGAGCCCCGCGCCCATCTCTGCCGTGTCGGGGCGGGCTCCGTCCCTCTCCCATCCCTCTCCCCCCACCACCCCCGCCCTCCCCGCGGCCGTGTGCGTGTCTCTGGCTGAGCCGCCAGTGGATGTCGTTGTTCTGTTCCTGCAGCGCGATGTCACTCCTTTAGCATGACCTCAACCGCGGCGGGGGCTGGGACCGCCAGTCATTCTCCTCCGTACGAGAAGCCGGGGCGGGAGGCAGGCGGGACCCAGCCCCGCCGCCCCGCCGCACTTTTGTGGTGCGGCAGCCGCCGCCGCCTCCCCTTTTCTCCGCGGGGCTGGCCGCGGGGCGGGCGATGCTCCGCGCTCCCTGAGCCGCTGCTCCCCGCGTCCCGTCGGCCAAGTCTCCCCCGCCGAGCTGCTCCGCGCTAAAGCGGCGGCTCTTCCCCCTCCGCCGCCGCCGCCGCCGCCGCCCCCTCCTCCCCTCCTCCTCCTCCTCCTCCTCCTCCTCGCCCTCCATCGCGGAGGTTGCGCAGGATGGCGCGGAGGGGCGCGGAGGCGGCGCTGGCCCTGCTTCTGGCGGTCGCCTGGCTGGCGCAACCCCTGCGCGGGGGCTACCACGGCGGGGGCATGTTCGCCGTGCAGACGGCTCAGCCCGACCCTTGCTACGACGAGCACGGGCTGCCCCGCCGCTGCATCCCCGACTTCGTCAACTCGGCCTTCGGGAAGGAGGTGAAGGTGTCGAGCACCTGCGGGAAGCCGCCGTCACGGTACTGCGTGGTGACGGAGAAGGGTGAGGAGCAGGTCCGTTCCTGCCACCTCTGCAACGCCTCCGACCCCAAGCGCGCCCACCCGCCCTCCTTCCTGACCGACCTCAACAACCCCCACAACCTGACCTGCTGGCAGTCCGACAGCTACGTCCAGTACCCCCAGAATGTCACGCTCACCCTCTCCCTGGGCAAGAAATTCGAGGTGACCTACGTCAGCCTTCAGTTCTGCTCTCCTCGCCCCGAGTCCATGGCCATCCACAAGTCAATGGACTACGGCAAGACCTGGGTGCCCTTCCAGTTCTACTCCACGCAGTGCCGCAAGATGTACAACAAGCCGAGCCGGGCCGCTATCACCAAGCAGAACGAGCAGGAGGCGGTCTGCACCGACTCGCACACCGACGTGCGGCCCCTCTCCGGCGGCCTCATCGCCTTCAGCACCCTGGACGGCCGCCCCACCGCCCACGACTTCGACAACTCGCCCGTGCTGCAGGACTGGGTGACGGCCACCGACATCAGGGTGACCTTCAGCCGCCTCCACACCTTCGGCGACGAGAGCGAGGACGACTCGGAGCTGGCCCGAGATTCCTACTTCTACGCCGTCTCCGACCTGCAGGTCGGCGGGCGCTGCAAGTGCAACGGCCATGCATCGCGATGCGTCCGCGATCGCGACGACAGCTTGGTGTGCGACTGCAAGCACAACACGGCCGGCCCTGAGTGCGACCGCTGCAAACCCTTCCACTACGACCGGCCCTGGCAGAGAGCGACGGCCCGGGAGGCCAACGAGTGCGTGGGTGAGTCCCAAGTCCCGGGCACGGACGCGAGGGGGGAAGAACAGGGAGAGGGCAGCGAGGCGTGCTGGAGGGAGAGAGAGCGGGGGATCCGGCGGGAGACCGGGAGGGAAAGGTATGGGGACGTCCGGGGGGCGAAAGGCATGGGGACATCCAGCACCCAGCGGCAGATCTTCGGGAACAGAGCGGGAAAGGCGTGGAGACATCCAGGACCCGGCAAGGGACGGGGAGGGAAAGGCATGGGGAAGTCCAGGACCCAGCAGCAAATCTTCAGGGATAGGGAGAAAAAGGCATGGGGACATCAAGAACTTGACAAGGGAACGAGGAGCGAAAAGTATGGGGACATCCAGGACTCTGCAAGGAACCGCCAGGGACGAGGACTGAAAGGCACGGGGATATCCAGGACACGGCAAGGGACGGGGAGAGAAAGGCATGGGGACGTTTCAGGATGCGACAAGGGACGTTGAGAGACGGGGAGTGAAAAGTACAGAGACTTCCAGGACGCGGAAAGGGACGTTCAGGGACAGGGAAGAAAGGCACGGGAACATCCGGAAGCCGGCAAGAGACGAGGAGTAAAAGGCATAGGGACATTTAGGGATTTTCATAAACGGGGAATGAAAGGCATGGGGACATCCATGGAGACGGCAAGAAGCAAGGTGGCATCCAGGAATACAGAGAGCGGGACAGGGACACACGAGGAGATGGAGAGAAGGGTAAGGCGAGGGCACTGAGGTACCCGGGAGCGTAGGGCAAAAAAGGAGACACTGAGGGACACAGAAGCGCAGAGCAGGGAATGTGAAGGCACTGGGAAACGCAGGGGATGGGACACCACAGGACCCGGTAGCGCACTGGTGACAACACTGAGAGACCCCGAGGTTCAGAGCGGGGGACACGGGGAACTGGGGACCACCGGGACAGCGAGGTGCAGGCGCGTAGGGCGGAAGATAACGAGAGCCCCGAAGGCGTGGGACGGGAAACATGCAACACCCGGGAGTGCAGAATGAGGGCAGAGGGGGACCTGGTAGCATGGGACAGGAGACTCTAGGGAGCTCAGAAAAGAGCAGAAAGGACACTCGGGAGATCGGGAAAGCAAGATTCGTGCCTGGACAAGCGCTGAGGAGTCCCGGCTGGCTGGGAAGGGTCTCACGCAGCCGGCAGCTTCCGGCCGAGGTCCCGCAGAGTACGGAGAGGGGTCCGGTCAGGGAAGCTCCCCGATAGCTCTGCTCCCTTTTCCGGGAAAGCGGCTCAGAGCTCCGCCGCAAAGCCTCCAGATCGCTGGAGAGGCTCCGTGCGCGGATGGAACCGGCTCCGGTCCTCCCCGGAGGGCGGGGGCAAAGTCTGCGGCTCCTGTCGCTGCATCTTCAGGGGTTGCGGGCGGCCCTACGGAGAGATGGAGGGGCGGCGGGGACTTGAACGAGCCCCAGGGCCACCGGGGAGCAGCCGGTTCGTTCCGTTTCGGGCGAGAATCACGACTGTAAGAGACCCTCAGCCTCCGGGCTGTCCCCGAAGGAAGCCTGTGATTCCCTCGCCTCTGCCCGGGGCGGTCGCGGGTGAAGGATTTGGGGTCTCTTTTAGTCACCGCATATCTCACCAACGGCTCCCCCCGACCTCCCACCCCCTGCTCCCCATAGGCATCCCCGTGCGCTGCCGTGGTTTGTGTGGCCGGTGCCAGTCCCTGGGATCGTGTGCTGGTGGCTGGGGGAGATCCAGCCTCGGCAACTGGGATGCGCCAAGGACTGGGATCGGCTCCTCCGGCCCCGCCGACTCCGTCTCCGGTACTCGCCGCCGCTTTGTTTACACGGAAAACACGGCCCCGTTTCCAAAATATTTTACAGCTCCGACGATAGGAATAAAAACTCCTCGCCGAGCAGCTAGGGTTGGGCTTATATATTTGTTTTTGTTTTATTTTATTTTGGTTTTATTCTATTTTGGTTTTATTCTTCTCCTCTTTTCCCCGCAAATCACAATCAGATGTGCCCCTTGCAAACAGCGCAACTTCTCTGCCGCCGCCGTCACCAATGAGCCAGGGTTATGTGGGAGGGAGGACCCCGCTCCTGCATCCTGGTGACACCAGGGGAAGCGGTGGTGCCTGGCTCGGGGTGTAGATGCTCTGTCCCGTCTCGGTCTGGAGCCTCCGTTCGGCTCCCGCCGGGGCGGAGCGGGCGCGGCCCCGGGGAGGCGGGAAGCGACTGGGAGATGCCGGTTCCCGGAGGGGAAGTCGGTGGGTGCCGCTCGGATGTGCTGACAGCGCCGGCTCGGGGTTTATCTCCCCGACTGCTTTTCTTCTGTTCCGGCGGGGTCCCGGGGACGGGACTCCGGGGCTTGATTCTTTCCCAGGCGAGGCCGGCGCTGCCTCTTACTCAACAACAGGTTCAGGGGAGCAGGGGGGTGCAGGCTCAAACTCCCCAGGCCTTAGACTCATATCAGAGGCAGGGAGGAGTTCCCCGTGTGTGGAAAGAGCTATCGACGGGGCCATAAAATGTAGTGGAGTCTCGGGGTGCTCTTGGCCCCTAGGTCTGCTCCGCAGAATCCTGAACTGTGCCTTGAAGACCTTTTTGCTCAGTTCTTGTGCTGGCCCCGCACACTTCACCATCCTTTTCCCTTCCAATTTATTTCCAATAAAAAGGAAACGAGTTTCCCAGTTTCCAGTAAAAATGTGTGACTTTTGTGCCAGGCTTTGCATTTCAGACCACGCAGAGTTCTCAGCTGCCTTTTCCTGCAAACGAAAATCACTCAATTTCTTCCTTTTTTTTTTTTTTTTTTTTTTTTTTTTTTCCCGCCAGCTTTGCTGGGAAGTGAATATTTTGCAAGGCTGAAGCTCCGGTAAAACAAATTCTTCCCAACCTCTTTCTGCTACACGTTCCCTGGGGCTGTACCTATCAGCCTGCAAAACCACTCGCCCCCAAACAACTGGGTCGCTTCTGCCAAGCCCGCACTGACTGGAATAATCCCCCCAGATAAAGATCACAATAACCCTATTCAGCTCCCACCCACTCGCTCATGACCATCGGCCCACCCTGGTTTCTTTCCTACATCCAGGGAGAAAGTCACCACAAGGCTGCGGGACACATCGTGAGCTGGGGAATGAGCCATGAGTTTGGTGGTGATGATGCTGGCTGCAAGTTGGAGGGATCTTCAATAGCTTGAGAGGGAATCCAGACCCTCCTGAGCAGCGGTGGTGAGGGGGGGAGGTGAATCAACCAAAATCATCTGAATTGATTTCTTATAGATCCATAGATCCATGACAAATCATTTTGGCTTATTTTCCCTGGAAATCTCCCTGGTGTGAGAACTGATTACAAAATTTTCACTGAATTTGCTCTTTTATTATTTTTTTTTCTCTTTCTGGAAAATTGGTAGGGTATTTTTGTTGTTGTTTGTTTGTTTGTTTTTCATCAGGGAGAAAAATGACAGAAAGCATTTTCTTGGCTTAAAAATTTGGATTTTGTCTTTGGTAAGCCTGTTCCCCCCTGCCAAAACTGAATCTTTGTTCCTATTCATGCTTATTTGGGGCTGGGGAAAAAAAAAAAAAGAAAAGAAAAGAAAAGGAAAAAAAAGAAAAAAAGAAATACACTGGAGGTTCTGACAAAAAGTCAAAATTTCCCACGGGAACATTTCTCGCCAGCCAGATCTAATTTTTCTTTATCGCTTCTCGGTGCCTGCAAGAGCCTGGGCACTACACATGGAGAGGACAGGGCCTGGCTCAAGGAGATGTTCTCCAGGGTCCTGCTCCTGCAAGAAGGAGCTTGGCCAGCAGAATCTTTCACAGATTCGGGTTCCCATCAGCTTTACCTGGCAAATAACTCATCCACGTAGAGCTTGGCCTTACAGTCCGGATTTGGCTGGGCGCCTGGGAGCTAACATGCTCCAGGGAGGACACAGCTTGGAGACAAGCTTGGAGGTCTGTTCTCCATCCTCCTTCTCTCCAGTGCCGTTGGGCTGGCTCCGTTAGCTCAGCCTTGGTCCAGCCCAAACTTCATGTCTCCAACCCGCTTAGTCCTGCTGAAGCTTCCAGCTCCCCTGTGAGAGGAGGTTGCAGCTGGGAAAGGCTTGAACTAAAACGTTGTGAGAACTCAATCGCTGATGAGCTCGTGTAGGCACATGAAAATGCAGGCAGGGGCTTCAACCAGATTTAGCGAAGTCAGTAAAACACAACCATCATCATTCCATGATTTCTAAGGAACCATGGAGTCATTTTGAGTGCTGGAATTGCACAAAGACAAGCATTGCTTTGGGATATTCCATGATTGTTTAGTCTGCAGAAGAGGAGGCTGAGGGGAGACCTCAGTTCTCTCTCTACAGCTCCCTGAAAGGAGGTTGCAGTGAGGTTGGGGTTGGTCTCTTCTCCCTGGTGTCTTCTAGAAGAGGAAATGGCCTGAAACTGTGCCAGGGGAGGGTTAGGTTGGACATGAGGAAAAATTTCTTTCCTGCAAGAGTGGTCAGGGATTGGCACAGGCTGCCCAGGGAGGTGGCGGAGTCCCCATCCCTGGAGATGTTCAAGAAACCTGTGGCCATGGCGCCTGGGGACATGGTTTAATGGGCATGGTGGTGTGGGGTTGCTGGTTGGACAGGATGAACCCAGAGGTCTTTTCCGTTCAAAACAACCCTATGATTCCTCATGAACCCAGAGTGCTGGAATCACACAGGGAAAAGCACTGCTTTGGGATATGTCCCATGAAATACTTCGCGCTTGCTTTGGCCAGCAACGGCAAAGCCAGGCTGCAGCCTGCTAGCAGGCACCTTGAGAATGACCTCCAGACTGCGTTCCCAGTGCTGGTCTGGTGCTCCCCAGCCCTGGCTCCCCAGCCAGGGGATGCGCCCAGCACCTGCACATGTGTCTGACGTCAATGGTGGCTGCAGGTGCTGGGCGCCTCCCGAATCTTGGCCCTGGGTGATGCCTAGAGAGCCTTTAACAATAACAAGTGCAACTGCAGCGAGGGAAAGGAAACATCTTGTGTTTTCAGATAGGGGATTTGGCACAAACCATGCACGCAGCCTGGTGTCAGACAGGCTCTGCTCTGCTCCGCTGTGTGTGCTGCGGGAGGGTTCCCAGGCTGGGATGTGTCTCATGTCAGAGCAGTTTGCCAGAGAGTCTCTTCCTCCAGCTAAAAAGGAAACTTCATCTCAGGCACAGAAGAGACCAGGAACTACCAGAGAACTGCCTGCCAAATATTCCCAATGAAAACTTCTTCTCAGACAAGCCTCCTGGGGCTTTATCATCTCTGGGGCTTTATCTGAGCCTGTGGGCTCCTCTCTGTCCTCATCACAAGCAGGGAAAGCAAAAATCAGGATCACAGAATGCCAGGTTGGAATGGATCTCCAAGGATCATTTGGTCCACCCTTTCTGGGTGGTAGTGGAGTTGAAATGTGCAGGCCCAGCACGCTGTCAAGCTGAGTCTTCAAACTGTTCAATATAGGGGAATCCACCACTTCCCTTGGGAGATGATTCCAATCTCCAAATATTCTCCTGGGGAAATATTTTCTTCTGAATTCCAATTGGAATTTCCCTAGGACTGACTAGCCCCCATCACCCCTTGTCTTTTCCATGTCTTTCCATAGCAGTGAGCTCTTCTCTCTCTGGTCCTGTAAAGACATTTAAGGAGTCCTTTACTAAACACATGTGATCACTTTTTCTTTAGCCTGCACTAATCAGCTCCACTTTAAAAGTCTTTGTGCACTCATCCCATCCATAACTGTTTTCCACAGGGTTGGCACTGCAGGGTGTTGGGTAGCCTGGGGTGGTTCTTTCAAATTCCTCTTGGTCTCCAAATAGGACAAGGAGTCAACCTGGTGGTGACTGACTGCTTCAGGCCCACCAGAGCATGCCTGCAGCTGTTGCTCAGCTGGGAATGGAGCCCCTGGGTGCTTGTCTGTAAGGCTGAGGAACCCCAGGAGCATGCAGGTGAGAGAGGAGTCAGGGCAGGTCCTGGGGCCACCAGTGGGTGACAATGGTTCATGGTGGTTGAGACCCATCAGACCAGGAAGGACTGGGCTTGTGGAAGATATCCTTTCTGTCTCCTTCTCTCCTGTGGTGGCTCAGGGCTCTGCAAATCTCAGAGTGGGACAGAGGGAGCTCTGTCTGCAGCAGAGTGGAAAGTGGAGTGTGGGTAAGACCAGCAGAGCAGGCAGGGGGACATCCATTGGACCCTCTTGCTCTTGGTTCCTGGCACTATGGTGGGATGGCAGTCAGACAGAGGGCATAAGTTGCTTTATAAACCCCTCTGTGAAGAGAAGGATCTGAGTATCCCTGGTATTTTCCTTGCTAATCACTTCCAGAGGGATAGGGAAGGTTGCAAGCATCCCTTCTCACCTTGTAGAGCAGTGACGTTTCTCATCCAACCAAAGGGGCTCTGAGCAGCATATCCAAGGTGTCCATGTCAGATGGATACACCCATGTAGGACCCCCTGGGTGTGATCCTCTCCACCTGTCTTGAGATGGATGCTATTGCCTGGGGCTGGGCAGCACAGCACAACTGTGGCCCTAGTTTGAGCCATCCAGACAAGGCTGACTGGTGGATTTTGGAGCTGCTGTGTGCTGTTACCTTCTGAGGATGTTGGGAAGAGTCACCATTCATGACATACAGCCTTGTCTTGTCACTCTGTGCCTCAGTTTCCCCATGCACAAAATGCTTTGGCTCTGGGATAAGGAAGGTGTGGAGCAGTATTAATATCAGACATCCTTGTGTTTAAGGAAACACCACAACTGGGGCAGCTTCACCAGCAACATGGCACCAGCCAGCAACTGGAACAGTCCCTGAGGGCTGGACATCCTGTGGCACTGTGTGCCATCTATGGAGCTGGGAGTCCTTTGCACGCAGCTCTGGCTCATCTCTTGGGGCACCATGAGCCATCCACGGAGCTGTGAGTCCTTTTCACCCATCCCTGGCTCATCTCTTGGGGCACCATGAGCCACCCATGGAGCTGTGAGTCCTTTGCACCCATCCCTGGCTCACTTCTTGGGGCACCATGAGCCACCCATGGAGCTGTGAGTCCTTTGCACTCATCCCTGGCTCACTTCTTGGGGCACCATGAGCCACCCATGGAGCTGTGAGTCCTTTGCACTCATCCCTGGCTCACTTCTTGGGGCACCATGAGCCACCCATGGAGCTGTGAGTCCTTTGCACCCATCTCTGGCTCCACTCTCGTGGCACCATGAGCCACCCATGGAGCTGTGGGTCCTCCTGGGTTGCTCAGCAGGTTGCTCAGCGTGGGGCATTGCAGGAGCTGTGGGTAATGCTGTATTGCTGAGCAGATGGGTGCTGTAGCCATAGAAATATGAGCCCCTAAGCTGCTGAGCCTCCCATTGTAGGCTCCCAAGCAGGGCCTTGCATGGGCAGAGCTTTCTCACAGGCTTTTATTCTCAGGAAGCTTAAAGTTAAACTGATTTCCAACAGAAAGGTTTTTGCACCCACAAACAAGCAGACAAAAAAAGCGCAGTTAAGGCTAAAACAAAACCAGGCTTGGCACTCTGGGTTGGATACTTGCCTTCCCTTGAGCTTGTCCACAGCTAATCTCTGCCCTCCTCTTTCTGGGCCAAAGCATGTCAGCCTTATTCAGCCTAGGCTGGCCTTGCCTAGGCGAGCTCCCCGTGACCGCCCCAGGGGGATGTGCTGCCTCGCTGAGGATGGAGCAAGGAGCACCAGAGGGTTCCTGAATCTGCTGTCTGCATGCAGGGATCCTGTCTGGGAAAACAATCCCTCCTAGCTGGCTGTGCAGTGGGGGCAGCTGGGACACAGGAGCCTGTCTTTATAAAGTCATAGAGGCACAGAATTGTTGTGGTTGGAAAAGTTCTCTAAGATCGTTGACTCCAAACATTGACCTAACACCACCATAGAATCATAGAATTGTTAAGAATGGGAGAGACCTCAAGGCTCAGCCAGTCCCAACCCCCCTGCCATGGGCAGGGACACCTCACACTACAGCAGGTTGCTCAGAGCCACATCCAGCCTGGCTGCAAAAACCTCCAGGGATGAGGCTTCCACCACCTCCCTGGGCAACCTCTGCCAGTGTCTCACCACCCTCATGGGGAAGAACTTCTTCCTAACATCCAATCTGAATCTCCCCATTTCTAGTTTTGTTCCATTCCCCCCAGTCCTATCACTCCCTGACACCCTCAAAAGTCCCTCCCCAGCTTTCTTGGAGCCCCCTTCAGATACTGGAAGGCCACAAGAAGTTCTCCTGGGAGCCTTCTCTTCTCCAGACTGCACAACCCCAACTCTCTCAGTCTGTCTCCAGAGCAGAGCAGCTCCAGCCCTCTGCTCATCCTCGTGGCCCTTCTCTGGACACCTTCCAGCACCTCCAGATCTTTCCTGGAACAGAGGCTCCAGCACTGGACACAGAGCTCCAGGTGTGGTCTCAGCAGAGTGGAGCAGAGGGGGAGAATCCCCTCCCTGGCCCTGCTGGCCACACTTCTCTTGCTGCAGCCCAGGCTCTGCTTGGCTCTCTGGGCTGCAAGTGCTCACTGCTGGCTGCTGCTGAGCTTCTCATCCCCCAGCACCCCCAAGGCCTTTTCTTCAGGGCTGCTATCAAGGCAGTTGCTGCCCAACTATGGCCATCAAACCATGTCCCCAAGTGCCATGGCCACACATTTCTCAACCACCTCCAGGTGTCTCAGTGTATCTTCTCTTCATCTTTGGGGATGAACTTCCTGACCAACCAGGGTTGCTATTTTCTTTGTCTCTAGGTCTTTCCTGCCTCCCTTTTGGGGTGCTCTGCTTTTTGGTGCAGAGCTTTAGGAGACTCTTGTGCTTATTACAGGCTACTGCACAGTGGGCTTGGGCTGTGCAAGCAGAGTTTTCCTGGGGACCATCTGCTGGGTTTTGGGTTGTTTTGATGAGTTCCTTCCCCAGCCAGTTTTGCTTTGGGGGACATGCAGGGTGAAGGAGATCTTGGAACCAACTGATTATCTTCATAACATTGCAGATGTTGCACATAATTTTGCCCTTTTTTTGCTGCTCAGTGGCAGAAATAAACCCAAACTGGCCCCAGGAGTCACCAAGCACAAGATTCAACCTTTCCTAGAGAGCACTGACGGAGCTGCCAGCAGTGCTGGGCACACCAATCCTCACCATATTGGCACAGGCTGCCCAGGGAGGTGGTGGAGTCCCCATCCCTGGAGGTGTTCAAGAAATGTGTGGCCATGGCACTTGGGGATGTGGTTTAATGGCCATGGTGGGGTTGGTTTGCCAGCAGGACTCAATGACCTTAGAAGGCTTTTCCAACCAAGACAATTCTATGGCTGAGCCCTCAACACAGGGCAGGACTCGACCCCATCCAGACAATTTGTTTGTGGTATGTTCATGGTTACACCAAACAGATCCTCCTGATTTTCCAGGCAGCAGCAGGGCAAGCAGAGGTTTTGCTGCCAGGGTCAGTCCCTGTGGATGCCTTAGACCTAGGGAAAGGGCTGGGCAGTGACAGAGGCCAGCAGTCACATCTGCTTGGTCCCCAGGGCATCTCTGGCTGCCGTTTGGCCTTTGCCACTGCAATCAGCAGGGGATATTTCCTCTGCACGACCTGAGCTCCCCTCCCAGTGCATCCCTGCCAGATCCCTGCTGCTTCCAGCATGGCAGAGCTGAGGAGCCTGGCACAGCTAAGGGGCTCAGCCTGGCTCTGCTGCCCGGTGGCATGGGAAGAGAGCTCTGTGCCGAATGGGAATCAAAGCACAGCTCAGGAAGAACTGGGCCAGATCCTCACCTGGTGCAAACCCAGCTCTGCTCAGTAGTGCTGTGTTTACCACTTCTAACCACACTCCACACAATCTCCTACTGGCTGGGATGGGGCTGCCTGGCCGAGGTGATGGGCAGGCTTTTAAAAAGGTGTCTGTGTAATAGCTCTCGTTTATAGGGGGATTAGGATGCCCTTGGGACTGATAAGGAGACAGGAGGCTTTTCCTGCTCTCAGCCCCTGCAGCCGTGGAGGCTGTTGGAGGCTGGGCTGCTCTCACTCTGTGCCCTGCTTGCAGCAGAGATCAGCAGCACAAAGGGGCTTGGGCACACTCTGGCTGCAACTTTGCATTAGGCTCTGCAGAAGGCAGGGGATGAACTGATTAGGAGATAAAAAATATCTTGCCTTTTTTCTTTTTCTTTTTTTTTTTTTTTTTTTTTGGTGGATGCTAAAGAAACAGGTTCTGAGCTGACAGGCCCCTGTGTCAGCAATGTGTGGGGACTGGAGGAGGCACACGGCTGAGCTGGGAGCTTGACTTATGGATTGATTTTGAGCAGCGCTGGTTTTAGTGGAGATTGGAATGGGATGGGCACAGACATTGCTTCATGCTGGGGCTCAGTAAGGGTGGTGCTGGGCACTCCAAGCTCTCAACTGACCCTGGGCCAGCACAAACTAGGCATGAAATTGCTGCATCTCCTGTGCAAAGTGATCCAAAGTGATCTCTACATCGCTGGGCAGTGCAGCACTCGAAGGAAGAGCCCAGTCCTGTGTCCCACACAGCTGGGAGAGCAGGGAGGGTGCCAGAGGGAGTTTTCCTTTCTTTCAAACTTTTTTCCAAAGTGTCTTGTGAGTGATGGGAGGGTTGAAACTTGTACCTGCATCTCCCTCCTCAGCATCATTTTGGTTTGGTTGGAAAAGAGCTTTAAGATCATCCAGTCCAACTGGCAACCCAGCACTGACAAGTGCTTGATAGAGGATTGGAGGCTGGAGAAGGACAAATCCTCT
Source organism: Indicator indicator (assembly GCF_027791375.1). Taxonomy (NCBI): domain Eukaryota; kingdom Metazoa; phylum Chordata; class Aves; order Piciformes; family Indicatoridae; genus Indicator; species Indicator indicator. Next base: position 603,104 of record NC_072038.1, read on the forward strand.
AATTTTACACTCTTCTTGAAGTTCAAGGTCTTTCTGAATGATTTCATTAAGGGTTATGGTCTGGCAGAACCTCTGCCTTTGCCCACTTGTTGTTGTCACCCAGGTTATGGTGTCACCAGGAGAGGGATCCCCTCTTGCACCAAGCCCAGCTCAGGGGCAGGGTGTCTTGGGCTGCCCATGGGGGACTGCAGCCCCTGGCCCTGCTCCTGTGATATGCCCCTGGGAATGGGAGGAGCCCAGAGGACCTTTGACATATTCTGCCAGAAATGAGCAGCAAGAAATAGATCATGAGGGCAGGGGGGTGGGAATGTTGGTACAGGGTGGGATGAGCCACCTCTGGGATGTCTCTGGGAGAAACCTTTTCCTGCTTGAGGATCGAAGGTGCAGCATCTCCCCTGCTTGGGGAGAGGAAGGTGGAGAGTCAGGAACCTATATCCAGCAGCACCACATTCACCTGGAAAAGGGTAAAAGTGACATGAGGGGCAGGAGCAGCAGCCAGGACACTGACACAGGCTGTGAGCAGCTGTTTGTTTTGCAGCAAATTGATTCTTTTTGACCTGCTGTGGGGAGCTGCTGGGAGGAGAATTTCTTTCTGGTAGGATTAAAAAGGAGATGAGGATTCAGTGATGGTGCACGAGGGAGCAGGAAGAGCACTCCCCAGTGTTTCAGGGTGCTAGGAAGTGCAGAGATTTCTTTCCCCACCCATCCTAGGTGGGAACTAGAGAAGCAAAAAGCAAGGGGATAGCTGCTGGCTCAGCAGTCCCTGCTCTGCGCTCTCTCTCTGGGCTCTGTGCCATATCCGTGCTGGGTCTGTGAGCTCCCAGCTTGCAGGAGGAGAAGCCCAGCTGTTCCCTCCCTGATCACCATCTTTACACACCCCTGTGTACTCTGACTTCACGGATTTGGATGGGAAGATGGATGAGGAATCCGTGTCATCTTCCCTGTGGTGTTTCGGAGTTATCCATCACCCAGATCCCTAGCAGGCTGCACTCTGTGGTGCTGCATGGAGCATCGTGATCCATGCTTCATTTTGACTGAGTGGGACAATTTTTGTGGCAGCTCTGTGGGGCAAATGAATGTCTCTCAATGTCAGATGTCTGGGTATTTAGGGTCCAGCCTCAGACAATCAGGCCATAATGGATGGAGACAGAAAGGGCAGCAGACGTGATGGCAAAAAGGGAGTTTTTACACCCCCTGGGGATTATTGCTCAGTGCCAGGCAGCTCAGTGCCAGGCAGCTCAGTGCAGCACCTTGGTTTGCTCTCACAGCCCCAGAAGTACTTCCCTTCAGGGTCTAGCATTGGTCAGAAGATATTCTGGGAAGAGCCAAGTCACAGATGTAGTGAGGTGGGAAGGAGTGAAGGAGACAGAGTGAGTAGGAAAGACCTGAATCTCCCTGTTCCAATCCTCCTCTTCTTCACAATAGACCTTCTCAGGGAAGCCACAGCTCCTCCAGCACCACTGGCCACTGCAGTGTGAATTAATGCAGAATGAGAAGAAGCCTGTGCCAGAAGCAAATCCAGTCCTGAGGGATGTGCAAGAGGTGTCAAGAGACTGTAAATGGGACAGGAAAGAAGGAAGGTCAAGCTATGGATAGGATATGCACAGATTGCACTGAGTTGGAAGGGACCCTCCAAGGCCATCTTGTCCAAACCCCTGCAGTCAGCAGGGACACCTCCAACTGGATCAGGCTGCCCAGAGCCACATCAAGTCTGATCTTGAATGTTTCCTCAAGCACTTCACTGGGCAACCTGTTCCAGTATCTCACCACCCTCACTGTGCAGAACTTCCTCCTGATGTCCAACCTGAATCTGCCTTGCTCCAGTTTCAAACCATTGCCCCTGGTCCTATCCTCACAGGCCCTTCTGAACAGTCCCTCCCCAGCCTTCCTGTAGGTCCCCTTCAGATACTGAAATGCAGCTCTAAGGTGTCCCCAGAACCTTCTCTTCTCCAGGCTGTACAGCCCCAACTCTCCCAGCCTGTCTTCATTAAAGCAGGTGCTCCAGCCCTCTTAGAAGGTCTGGTTTTAAAAATCAGCCACCATGGTGCAGGAGAGGAGAAGCCTGACTTGCAGAGAGCACGTTCAGGACGGCCAAAGTTAGCTGCTCCCTCCTGGTGCTGGCAAGCAGCTGTTTTCCTGCAGCCTCATCTGCGAAGTGCTGCAGAACCATGCAGGCAGCCCCTGGTGCATGGCTCCTTCCTCGGGGCCTCGCAGGCTGTCCCGGGCTGGGCTGTTTACTGGCTTGTCCGCCCTCCCTTTTTTGCAACAGGGAGTCAGTTCTGGTTAATGTTGGGAGATTGTAACGTGATTAACCCAAAGTCTCATGAAATTAAATCACTTTGCTTCAAAGCAGCCGGGGAAGGGGGAGAGTCCCTCTGGCAGCAGGGCCGGCCCGGCGGATATTGAAAGCAGACTGGTAGCAGAGTCTTGCAAGGGTGCACAATTGAGCTCTGACAGTCTGGAAGGCAAATACAAACAGCAGCTTGTGTTTGCACACAAAGGCTCTGAGTACCAAGATCCCCCAGCCCCTCTGCTTTACACCCTGGGCTGAAAAATAAAAGAAGAAAAAAGAAGAAAAAAAAAGGAAAAAAAAAGGGAAAAAAAAGGGAAAAAAGGATAAAAAAGGAAAAAAGGGGAAAAAAGGGAAAAAAGGGGGGAAAAGGGGGGAAAAAGGATGAAAAAGGGGAAAAAAGGCTAAAAAAGGAAAAAAAGGGGAAAAAAGAGAAAAAATGAAAAAAAGGAAAAAAGGAAAAAGGGGGGAAAGGAAAAAAAAGGGGGAAAAAAGGAAAAAAGGGGAAAAAAGGAAAAAGGGGGGAAAGAAAAAAAAGGGGAAAAAAAGGAAAAAAGGGAAAAAAAGGGAAAAAAAGGAAAAAAAGAGAAAAAAGAAAAAAAGGAAAAAAATGTTGGGAGGGAGGGAGGGCAAAGAGGGAGGGAAGGAGGGAGGGGAAACTCCACTGCATACTTAGAAAGGAATTGAACTGTGCAAACAGGGCCATTGGGAAGCTGGCGGTGTAAGGCTTTGGATCAGCTACCCGCCGGGGCTGGAACACAACTGCTGGGCTTGAAAGGGCGACTTTCACGCTGAAGCAAAAGTGGACAAAAGAAGATAAATGCAACGGGCTCCCGGCGGGGTTTGGTTTGTTTGTTTTTGTAACTCGGCTAATATTCCTGCATTGTTCCAGCCCAGCGGCCCCGGTGCCTCTCCTTCACAGGCTGCTCGTAAATTGGGGCTGAGCAGTTAGCGCCGGGCAGGGGAGGGGATGAGCTGCTCCGGCTCTCTGCCCTCAGCCACACTGGTCCCCGGAAGGTTGTTGCCCTCTGTGGCTGTCACAGGGAAGGGTGTTGGATGCGATGGTTTGAAACGAAAACAGAGCAGATTTAGATTGGATGGGAGGAACAAGTTCTGCACCGTGAGGGTGCTGGGACACTGCAACAGGTTGCCCAGGGAAGTGGTTGAGGCTTCATCTCTGGAGATATTCAAGGTCAGGCTGGACAAGGCTGTGAGCAACCTGATCTAGTAGGGTATCATAGAATCATAGAATCAGTCAGGGTTGGAAGGGACCTCAAGGATCATCCAGTTCCAACCCCCCTGCCATGCGCAGGGACACCTCACACTACATCAGGTTAGAGCCACATCCAGCCTGGCCTTAAACACCTCCAGGGATGGGGCCTCAACCACTTCCCTGGACAACCCATTCCAGGCTCTCACCACTCTCATGGGGAAGAACTTCTTCCTTACATCCAGTCTGAATCTCCCCACTTCCAGCTTTGTTCCATTCCTCCCAGTCCTGTCCCTACCTAATATCCTAAAAAGTCCCTCCCCAGCTTTCTTGTAAGCCCCCTTCAGACACTGGAAGGCCACAAGAAGGTCACCTCAGAGCCTTCTCTTCTCCAGACTGAACAGTCCCAACTCTCTCAGTCTCTCCTCGTAAGAGAGGTGCTCCAGCCTTCTGTTGACTGCAGGAAGGTTGGGTTGGATGACCTTTGGAGGTCCCTTCCAACCCAAACCATTCTGTGAGTCTATGAGTCTATGCTCTGTTGTCTGTGGAGTCAGAATCAGAGTGCTGCACGCTGGGGAGGTCTGAGCTGGAGTGGTGGTGCTCAGCCCTGTTCATTCCCAGGTGAATTCCACCTCTACTCTGCCCTGGTGAGGTCTCATCTGGAGCGCTGAGTCCAGCTCTGGCCTCCCCCAGTTCAAGAAGGACAGAGAACTGCTGGAGAGGGTACAGCAAAGGGCTACAAAGATGATTAGGGTGCTAGAACATCTCTGTTATGAAGAAAGGGTGAAGGACTTGGGGCTTTTTAGCCTGGAAAGGAGAAGGCTGAGGGGGCATCTTATCAATATTTATAAATACTTCAAGGGTGGGTGTCAGGAATACGAGACCAGTCTGTTTTCAGTGATACCCAGTGACAGGACAAAGGGTAACAGAATCAATCTTGAACATAAGAAGTTCCATCTAAACATGAGGAGAAAATTCTTTACTTTGAGGGTGGCAGAACACTGGAGCGAGCTGCACATAGAAGTGGTGGAGTCTCCTTCTTTGGAGTCATTCAAAGCCTGTCTGGACACCATCCTGTGCAAACTGCTCTGGGTGAACCTGCACTGGTAGGGAAGTTGATCAATGATCTCCAGAGGTCCCCTCCAACCCCCACCAGACTGTGATTCTGTGAACCTGGATTTATCTCATGGTGTTTTAGGGCATAGCACATCACTTAGCCTAGTAGCAGGAGGATCAAGGAGGGCTGTGGACCAACACAGTTTTGGTATCCATCATTTTCTGTAACTGAGCATGGCACACTCTAATGATACTTATGGAGTCTGCAGCAAATCTGGGATTTGCCCAAGTGGAGACCTTCCAGACAAAATGTGGGTAGCAGCAGTGATGTTCCAACCCTCTCCCTCCCTTGGTCCAGCAGTAGAGTGAGGATCAGTTCTTGTCCTCATCTGTGTGCCCAGGAATGTGTCTCTGCTGATCTCAGAGCCTGCCTTTAGCCATGGTGCTTTCATGAGATGGATGATCCATGGAGATGTGATGCCGAGGGCCATGGTTTAGCGGTGACCTGGCAGTGCTGGGTTAATGGTTGGACTCAATGATCTGAAAGGTCTCTTCCAGCCTAAGCAATTCCATGATCCATGATCCCATGCTGCCTGCAGGATCAGGGCATTGCAGGTTCCCAAGATCAGCCTCGCTGGACACAGCCAGGTTAGTACAGAATCACAGAACATTAGGGGTTGGAAGGAACCTTGAAAGATCATCCAGTCCAACCTCCCTGCCAGAGCAGGATCACCTAGAGTAGGTCACAATGATCCCAAAGTGCCAGCCTCTTCAAAATTCACTTGCCCCCCCCAGGGTTTCAGGCAGGTCTAATACCTCCTTCTCTCATTAGCACTGAGTAAACAAAAGCTTAATAATCAGCTGTATAATTATTTTGATCAAATCAAATGTCAGAAACAGCGATGCCCTTCAAACGTTCAAACAACATTTAATAAGCTCCCTAACATTTGCTGTTCACAAGCCTCAGGAAACCACCATACAGTCACCAAAAAAGACCCCCAAAACCCAAGCAAACAAACAAAAACAAAACAAAACAAAACAAACACTAAAAAACCCAAACCAAACCCTGCCAAAGTGATTTCTTCAGAATTTCACCTCCCCCAAATGAAGCATTTGTTCATCCCCACTCTGCAAAGTTTCACCCCCTCCGTTAAAAACAAAAGAAGGGGGGGAAAACAAAGGGAGGGAAAAAAAAGAAAAAAGAAAAAGAAAAAAAAAGGGGGGGAGAGGGAAAAAAAAGGGAAAAAAAAGAAAAACAATGGGGGAAAAGGAAAAAAGAAAAAAGGGGGGAAAGAAAAAAAAAGAAAAAAGAGGGGAAAGAAAAAAAAGGAAAAAAGGAGAAATAAAGGAAAAAAAAATGAAAAATAAAGGAAAAAAGGGAAAAAGGGGAAAAAGAAAAAAGGGAAGAAAAAAATGAAAAAAGGAAAAAAGAGAAAAATAAAGAAAAAATGGGAAAAAGGGGGAGAAGAAAAAAGGGGGGGAAAGGGGGAAAAAGGGAAAAAAGAAAAAAGGGGAAAAAGAAAAGAAAAAAGGGAAGAAAAAATGAAAAAGGGAAAAAGAAAAAAGGGAAGAAAAAAGGGAAAAAAGAAAAGAAAAAAGGAAAGAAAAAATTTTAAAAAAGGGAGAAAAAAGAAAAAAAAGGGGGAAAAAAGGCTAAGAAACCCAAAAAATCCCCACAAAACCCCAGACAGCTCATCACATGCTTGGGACAAGCACAGAATCCCTCTGGTCTGGGTGTCCAATGAATGCCCTCCACAAACAATTTGTCAGCAACCCCCCCACACACACTTGAAAAAAACCCCAAAACGAAACCCCTGGAATGATCCAAATTATTCAGCCAGGCTCCCTTGGATAGTGAATCCATTGAAAAAAGGAAGGGAATGGAGACAGGGGTCATACATTATTCATTACCCCACAGAGAATGAAATGCATCTAATCATAACAATAATAATAATAACAACAACAAGCCCCATGCTAAGAATAGCAACCAGAGCTCAGCCAGCCCTGCTGAGACAACCAGGCAGCCATGAAGGCTCCCAGATTTGCTTTCCCAACCCCCTCTTCCTTCTGGAGCTTCCCTGTGAAAGAAAAGAATGTAAAGTGGGTTGGCATTTGGAATAAATAAGGACATCGAACTGTTAGAACAGGTCCAGAGGAGGCAGCAAAGATGATGGGAGAGGGCTGGAGCGAGACCTCCTCTATAGGGATGGGCTGAGAGAGTTGGGGTTGCTCAGCCTGGAGCAGAGAAGGCTCCAGGGAGACTTGAGAGCAGCCTTCCAGTACTTGAGAGCTGTGGAGGGACTTTTGACAAGGGCTGAGAGTGATATGTGGTAGTTTTAGGCTATGCCTTTAAAAATTTTTCAATAGAGCTTGAACAGAAAGTAGTAGAATTAAATAAATCACTGCTGGGTGTAAAAAGGCCAAAGACCAGGGGGGCTCTTGTGCTGTTTATTAATTTTAAATCCCTGTAAATATTGTAAATCCTGGATATTTTGTACATACTCATTGCATTCCATTGTAGATTGTAGTTTTGCTTGTAACTACAGCTTCCATTTGCTTCCAACTGGGCTGGGCTGGCAAAATTTAATGTTGGGGGTGGGAGGAGGGGAATTTTCAACCCACCACCCAGCTTTGAGCTGGGAGAGGGGAGCTTGAGATTGGAGATTATGAAGAAAGTCTTGAGAGTGAGAGAGATTATAAAGAAATTCTTGAGAGTGAGGGTGGTGAGAGACTGGAAGGGGTTGCCCAGGGAGGTTGTGGATGCCCCCTCCCTGGAGGTATTCAAGACAAAGTTGGATGAAGCCTTGAGCAACCTGGTGCAGTGGGAGGTATATCTGCCCATGGCAGGGAGAGGCTGGAACCAGATGATCTTTAAGGTCCCTTCCAACCCCAACCATTCTACCACTCTATGAATAAATCTAATTATCCCCAAGAATTTGACTTGCCTGCCTGGACTGGGGGTGATGTGGTTTGTGCTCTGGCCCTCAGCAGCGAGGTGGTCCAGAACCTCACCCTCGTCACTGCTAGCTGCTGAGTGTGATGAATTTCTCAGGGCCCTGGGCTGCTTTAAGGAGGCTGTGGAAGTGGCTGCAGGGGAGGCATGTGCTGTGCCACTGTCCCTGGAAAATTTATCGGTGGCCAAGTGCTGAAAGAGAAGCAGTAAACTGCTGGCCTGACACATATCCCTGGGATTCCACTCTTCCTGGATTGAATGGGACCTTGACTGCAGTGTCACCCGGGAGCCACTGAGCCAGCCAGGGAGCTAAGGAGAGGCCACAGCGCTTGTCACCCAGCCTGCTCGCTTCCTGCTGCCCCTGGCACGCACGGCTCTGCCTGGGAAAACTTCACCGCAGCTACTCCCCACGCCTGGCTGTGTTGCCTCTTGGCTCCCCTTCATCTTCCTGCCTTTGGCATCCCTGGCACTTTAGGCTGGGTGCCTCCTGTTACCGCCACATCAGTGACACCTCTGGTGTCCTGAGTGTGCAACCCAGTAAAGTGGACACAGGGAACAGCCTATTTCTACCCAGCAATCCTATACATTCACCTGCAAAGTCATCCTCTTCCTCTTTCTTCCCTCTGTTGGGTAATGGTGCGGGAGTATCTCAAGGTCTCTTAGGTCTGTCTAGGCCTAATGCCAGGAGGAGAAGGGGGGGGAGCAGTCTCAGACCTGGCCATGCTGAGACTAGCCTAGAATTAGGGGGGGAAGAAAGAGCCCTGGGAGTTTTGGGTGTATCCTCAGGTGGAGAGAAGGGAAGTGTTGAGAGGCCTTTGGGTGTTGTAGAAGGGACTCTGTACACTTTGGGCTATCTTTGCCACCGTGTTTGGTAGTTTCTGTCAAACACCAATTGCTTTTCCATTTAAACTTCCCACCACTTTCCAATCCACTCCTGTGAGTGTCTTTGTCCCTCTCGGGGCAACAGATCTGCCCGGCTGTAAACCAGGGCAGTGTCTGAGGGTTCAGTCGGAGCACCTCTCCTTGGGGACCCTCACCCCACCCCCCTGCAGGGCTTTTCTCCCAGAGGAGTGCTGTGGCTGGGGGATGCTGGAGATGCAGAGGCATTGCTATGCCTGCGCCGTGTCGGAAGGCGCCCGGCTACAAGCCTGGCATGCAAATGAGTTCCCCTCCATGGCCAAGGGGCTCAGCCGTGGCACTCAGCCATCTCCCAACCGTTTCCCACAGGTTGCCCCACGTCTGCAAGGGCTGGGGGGGTTGGAAGGGGCTCTAGGGCCCTTTGACTGCCGTTGGGTTTCTTTGGAGCTTTCTCCACCTGCTGCTTTCAGCAAGGAAATGAGACGTTCCCTGCAGGAAAAATGTGGCACTTGTAAGGCTGGGAATCATGGAATTATCGAATTGTTTTGGCTGGAAAAGATCTTTAAGATCCTTGAGTCCAACCATTAACCCAGTACTCCCGAGTCCACTGCTAAACCATGGCCCTCAGCACCACATCGACACAGCTTAGAAACCCTCCAGGGGTGGGGACTCCACCACTGCCCTGGGCAGCCTGGGCCAGGCCTTGACAACCCTCAAGGGGAAGAAATTATTCTTCATGTCCAACTAAACCTCTCCTGGTGCAATCTGAGGCCATTTCCTCTGGACTTACTTCTTGTTGTTTGTGAGAAGAAACCAACCTCCACCTGGCTTCTTTTAGGGAGTTGTAGAGAGCAATAAGGTGTCCCCTCAGCCTCTTTTTCTCCAGACTATACAATCCCAGTTCCTCAGCTGCTTCTCACCAGCCTTGTTCTCCTTGGGTTCATCTTCAGCCACTGTCAACCAATCCTCCCAGGTCCTTTTCCAGCAGGCACTTTCCAAACACTCTGCCCCAAGCCTGGAGCAGTCATGGGGTTGTTATGATCCAAGTGCAGGACCTAGCACTTGGCCTTGTTGAACCTCATCTCACTGGCCTCAGTTCATTGAGCCAGGCTGGCCCAGGAAGAAGCAGAGCTCTCACTCTTTATGGGTCCCCTGGTTTTGGGTGCTGCAGTGGGTGCTCAGCACACGGTTTGAGTTGAATGGGTCAGTGCTGCAGCCAAGTGGGGCAGGTTCAGCAGGATGAAGCCAGCCCATGGTGGGTATTGTGGAGACCAGTGTGGTGAGGAACACAGCCACAGACCCTGATTTTTATTTGTTTGCTGAAGTAGTCATCAATTAAGGAGGAGTTTTATTTGCTTGTGGGAATAATCTGCAATAAAGACTCAGCCCTGCTCAGGTGAGGGGAAGGTGGGAGAGGATGGAGGAGACAGGGGAGAAGCACAGGAGGGTCCAGGGCTGGCAAGGCACAGTGGGATGCTTGTCCCTGAGCTTGGTGCCAGCAAGGGCTGGGGTTTCATGGTGTGGTGGTGCCTCTCCCTGTGGCCACGGCAGGAGAGCCAAGCTCATAGATCTGCTGCTGCCGGGCGGCTGTAACGCCAAGAGCAGAAGAAAGAGTTCCTGCTGGCATTTGTGTTGGAAGTGGCCTGTGTGTTAAGAGCAGCATGGTTTTCATTACCCACTCCATTTTGCTACAATAAATCACAAACCAGAAAACATACTTTTGGCCTAGATTCTGCCCTCAGTTATGAGTGGCAGTAACCAAAGGCAAAATCCAGCTCCGGCTCCAGCCTTGCAGCCCATATGTTCACCTCTTGGAATTAATTTCTTCTGCTAATTCCTGTGTAATTATACAGCATTGAAGGCTGATTATGTGCTTCCTCTCATGGGCAATTAATATTGCTGAGCTGGTGCCAAGGGTGCACTTGGCACGGCATAAACCCGTGGAGAGAGACAAGCTCAGCCCCCAGCGCCTGCCTGCTGCAAGGTGGCAATCTGCACCCTGTTACCTTCAGCAAGGAGACTCAGTGGTCCCCAGTGACAGGACAAGAAGTAAGGGACATAAATTTGAACATAAGAGGTTCCATCTAAACATGAGAAGGAGCTCCTTTACTTTGAGGGTGGCAGAGCACTGGAGCAGGCTGCCCAGAGAAGTGGTGGAGTCTCCTTCTCCTGAGTAATTCAAAGCCTACCTGGACACCATCCTGTGCAACCTGCTCTGGGTGAACCTGCTCTGGCAGTGAAGTTGGACTCAATGATCTCCAGAGGTCCCCTCCAACCCCCACCAGACTGTGATTCTGTGAACCTGGATTTATCCCATGGTGTTTTAGGGCATAGCACATCACTTAGCCTAGTAGCGGGAGGATCAAGGAGGGCTGAGGACCAACACAGTTTTGGTATCCATCTCTTTCTGTAGCTGTGTGGCACACCCTCATGATTTTCATGGAGCTTGTTACAAATCTGCTGGGATTTGTCCAAGTGAGGATCTCCCAGACAAACTGTGGGTAGCAGCAGTGATGTTCCAACCCTCTCCATCCCACAGTCCAGCAGCAGAGTGAGAAGCTGTGCTTGTCCTCATTGCACCATCTTGGACTTGATGATCTTGGAGGTCTCTTCCAACCTGACTGACTCTGATTCTGTGACAGCACAAGGGGCAATGTATGGAAGCTGAGGCATAGGAAGTTCCGTGGAAACAGGAGGAAGAATTATTTCCCTGTGAGGGTGCCAGAGCCCTGGAACAGGATGTCCAGGGGAGTTGTGGAGTCTCCCTCTCTGGAGATACTCAAGACCCACCTGTGTGTGTTCCTGTGTGACCTGCTCTAGGTGACCTTGCTCTGGCAGGGGTGTTGGACTAAATGATCTCTTGAGGTCCCTTCCAGCCCCTAACATTGATTCTGTGATTCTATGATTCTATGATTCTGTCCTTCTGTGATTCTATGATTCTGTGATTCTGTGATTCTGTCCTTCCGTGAATCTGTCCTTCTGTGATTCTATGATTCTGTGATTCTGTGATTCTGTGATTCTATGATTCTGTGATTCTGTGATTCTGTGATTCTATGATTCTGTGCTTCTGTCCTTCTGTGATTCTGTCCTTCTGTGATTCTGTGCTTCTGTGATTCTGTGCTTCTCTGATTCTGTGATTCTGTCCTGTGCTTCTGTGATTCTGTGATTCTGTGCTTCTGTGCTTCTGTGCTTCTGTGATTCTGTGCTTCTGTGATTCTGTGCTTCTCTGATTCTGTGATTCTGTCCTTCTGTGCTTCTGTTATTCTGTGCTTCTGTGCTTCTCTGATTCTCTGATTCTGTGCTTCTATGATTCTGTGCTTCTGTGCTTCTGTGCTTCTGTGCTTCTGTGATTCTGTGCTTCTGTGATTCTGTGATTCTGTGCTTCTGTGCTTCTGTGCTTCTGTGCTTCTGTGATTCTGTGCTTCTGTGATTCTGTGATTCTGTGCTTCTGTGATTCTGTGATTCTGTGCTTCTGTGATTCTGTGATTCTGTGATTCTGTGATTCTGTGATTCTGTGATTCTGTGCTTCTGTGATTCTGTGATTCTGTGATTCTGAGATTCTGTGATTCTGTGATTCTGAGATTCTGTGCTTCTGTGATTCTGTGCTTCTGTGCTTCTGTGCTTCTGTGATTCTGTGCTTCTGTGCTTCTGAGATTCTGTGCTTCAGTGATTCTGTGCTTCTGTGATTCTATGATTCTGAGATTCTGTGACTCTGTGCTTCTGTGCTTCTATGCTTCTGTGATTCTGTGATTCTGTGATTCTGAGATACTGTGATTCTATGATTCTGAGATTCTGTGATTCTGTGATTCTGTGCTTCTGTGATTCTGTGCTTCTGTGCTTCTGTGATTCTATGATTCTGTGCTTCTGTGCTTCTGTGTTCTGTGATTCTGTGATTCTGTGATTCTGAGATACTGTGATTCTATGATTCCGAGATTCTGTGATTCTATGATTCTGAGATTCTGTGATTCTGTGCTTCTGTGATTCTGTGATCTGCATCTGGCAGGGTGGTTGGACTCGATGACCTTCAGAGGTCACTTCCAAGCCGCTACTGTCCTGTGATTCAGTAATGATTGTGGATTCTCCCCCCCCCCATCAGAGTCCTCAGAGGAGATAGGGCCACCACTCAGTGATTCAGCAGAGGGCAAGCACTTGCTGTTCAGCCTTGCAACGTGGAGGCTTTGTGCCTGCTCCAGCTGCTGTGCAAACGTTTGGGAGGTCACTTCTGCCGAGCAGCCTGGGAGAACCTGTCACTGCAACAGCTGCTACCCGAGGGGGTCGGCCCCCTGGGTGAGCAGAGCAGCTCATCATCTCCTCAGAGCCATCATCTAATTTATATCTCAGAAGACAGTTTTATTTGGGTGGATTACTCGCCTGGTTTTCCGCCGCCAGCGAGCTGCCAGCTCTCCTCAGACTCCCCTGGGGGCTTGCGGCCGCAGCCCTCCGAGACAGGGGGGAGTGGAGAAGTCGTAAAAGAAACTTCCCGCCTCAGGTTATGGTGCCTATAAAATTAGCCCCCTTAGAAGCTGGCTGCCCACTTAAACAAACTGTTTAACTGGATGACAAAGGCATCCCCTCACTCCCCACCCCTCACAGCTTCTGTAAAATAACTGACTTGAAGTGGGTGGAAAGAAAAAAAGAAGAAAAGGCAGGAGGGGTTTGCTCAGGTCAGCATTCTGCGTGGCTCAGATGCTGCTGCTCTGGCAGTACTGGGATTCCTTGGCTCCAGTACCTGAAGGGGGCTATAAGAAAGCTGGGGAGGGACTTCTGGCAAGGGCTGGGAGTGACAGGACAAGGGGCAATGGCTCTCAGCTGGAAGAGGGGACATTGAGACTGCAGATCATGTAGAAAGGGTAGTAGGAGGAGAGGGAATGGATTGAAGCTAGAAGACAAGAGATTGAGACTGGAGGTCAGGTTGAAATTCTTTAGAGAAGGCTGCAGGGAGAGCTTAGAGCAGCCTTGGAGCCATTGACAAGGGCTGGGAGTGACAAGACAAGGGGCAATGGCTTTGAGCTGGAAGAAGGCAGGTTGAGACTGGAGATGAGGAAGAAATTCTTTCCAGTGAGGTGGTGAAACACTGGAACAGGTTGCCCAGGGAGGCTGTGGATGTTCCCTCCCTGGAGGTGTTCAAGGCCAGGTAGGATGAGGCCTTGAGCAGCCTGGGCTGGTGGGAGGTGTCCCTGCCCATGGCAGGGGTTTGGAACTGGATGATGTTGAAGGTCCCTTCCAACCCAACCCATTCTGTGATTCTATGAATCTGCCTGCAAGCAATTCACATGGGATGGAGAGAGAAAGCAAGCAGAAGGAGGAAAAATCATTCCTGGTTTCACCTCTGGTTTGCAGGCTTTGGCTGAAGCCCAGCTTTCCCTCTGTGCAGTTTGTTCTCCCCTCCTGGCTTTGGGTGGAAGGTTGGGTTTGGCTGCACAAGGACTTTCCTTGTGCCAGTGAATGTGCTCCTGTTCTGCCAGATGCAACAACATCACCCAGAGCAGGAGAGTCTGAAACCACATGGGGAGGGTGCTGCCTCCAGGAGTTTGGCTGCCCTGACTGATGGGGTGTGGGGTTGTCCTTCCAACCCCTCCTCTTCTCCCCGACTTTGCAGCATGGGAGGATCCCAAAGGCAGCCCACAGTGATTTGCTGGGTGGTAGGGCATGGGCCATGCAGCCAACAGCTCCATCTGCTTCCTCAGGGTCCTCAGATGGGAAAGTCATCAATTTCACCTGCCTTGATGGTGCCCAGGGCCAGCTCTGTGTCCCAGGCTGAAAGGAGACCAAATGCACTTTGACAGTGGCACCCTTTCTGCTCATCCCTCAGCCAGGGGAAAATTAACAGCAAAAACCTGTAAAAAGAATGGAATTTCCCTGGATCTCCCATGGGACCAGCACAGAGCACCTCAGAGGCCCAGAAATCACTCAGCCAGGGGAGCACAGCCTTGTCCTATGCCCAGTTCCACCTCTGTGGGAAGCACTTTGTATGCCTCTCCACCACATGTGTGCTTGGGAGTTCAAAATCAATTCTCAAGCTCAATCCCACCTTGAGACCTAAGGCAGTAAAATGCTGCCTGAGCCACAAGTCATGGCAAGGTTGCAGGGTGAATGCTCCCTTGCTAAAACAAGAGCAGTTTACCTCAGTTAGTTTGTGCCCTCTGTTAACTGTCACCCCTCCCCCCCCCACCCCAAACCTCAGCTCCCAGGCTCAGGGGCTCCCATTTCTCCTTATCCCAGGAAGAAAGCAGGAGGAGAAGCAAGTGCCAACCCTGGCAAAGAGGAAAACTCACCAAACTATCTCCTAGGAGAGAATGCCCAGCTGGGTGCTGAGGCTGTGTGCGGATCTGAGCATTTTGAGGGGGGGTCTGAGGGGCCAATCCTAGGTCTGTGCCTGCCCTGGGGAGGATGCTGGGAAGCAGCCACAGCCACTGAGCAGGTCTCCAGGCTCCCAGCCTCACAGCCAGCCTCCTGAGAGTTTAATTTTTGGGAAGCTTTAACATCCCCAGCTTACCAAGCACTGAAAGAAAAGGTCAGCTAATCCTTCACAGCCTCTGAATGAATTCAGGCCCAGGAGTGAGATTACTAACCAGGGGAGCGGGAGGCCGGGAGAGCTGCATGGATACAGGGACCCTTCCCATAGGCACGGCTGACTTTCTAAAGAAATGGACCTTTTCTTTCAGTTCTCAGCCCCCCCAAGGAGGAGGGGAGGGGGGGTAAGGCAGACGTGGCCAAAGCACCCAACTCCCTTCCCCCAGCAGCAGCTTTGCAGTTGCAAACAGAGGGACGGTGAAGGGGAGCCCCAAAAGAGAGTTGAGCAAGGGCCTCCATCCATGGGATGGACAGATGGGGCAGCTGGGGTGTCCTGTGGACATTGAGCAGCACCAACAGCCTAGGTCTCAGCTCAAGCATCTGGGAAGAAACTCCCACAAGCAGGGTCCCTGTGTGCCTCCTGGGTGCTTTCGTGGAAGCAGGGTTCCTGTGTGCCTCCTGGATGCTTTGGTGGAAGCAGGGTTCCTGTGTGCCTCCTGGATGCTTTGGTGGAAGCAGGGTTCCTCTGTGCCTCCTGGATGCTTTGGTGGAAGCAGGGTCCTTGTGTGCCTCCTGGATGCTTTGGTGGAAGCAGGGTTCCTGTGTGCCTCCTGGATGCTTTAGTGGAAGCAGGGTCCTTTTGTGCCTCCTGGATGCTTTGGTGGAAGCAGGGTTCCTGTGTGCCTCCTGGATGCTTTGGTGGAAGCAGGGTTCCTCTGTGCCTCCTGGATGCTTTGGTGGAAGCAGGGTTCCTGTGTGCCTCCTGGATGCTTTAGTGGAAGCAGGGTCCTTTTGTGCCTCCTGGATGCTTTGGTGGAAGCAGGGTTCCTGTGTGCCTCCTGGATGCTTTGGTGGAAGCAGGGTCCTTGTGTGCCTCCTGGATGCTTTGGTGGAAGCAGGGTCCTTGTGTGCCTCCTGGATGCTTTGGTGGCTTTGGAGCTGTGTCTCCAAAGGCACCATGGTCCCAGAGCTCTCTTTATCCAGGCACCCGATGCTTCCATGTGAGGGGTGGTGAGAACTGAACCCAGGAATCTGAGGATTCTGTCCTCACCACTTGCCATCACGCTTCATGTCCCCTTTGTGGGACACCAAGAGAGGCCACCCAGTGCACCAAGCTGTGCCCAAGTCCAGATAAGCAGGCAAAACTGGGTGCCTGACCACCCCTTGGTGCAGCAGCCCTTCCTGGGGAGGGCAGTGGGCACCATGCCCATTGGCAACCAGTCCCTGGGCCACTGTGGGGGCTGCAGGGCAGCACAGGCAGCCCCTTTCTGGGCTGCACCCACACTCCTTTGTGAACCCCCGGGGAGATGACATGACAGGACCACTAAGGGCTGGCTTTTCTCCTACAAATCAACTGTCCTCCCTGCTGGAAGAGCTGGAACCCATTGAATGCAGGCAAGCAGCAGCCCCCCGGGGTGTGGATGCACTGTGGATGAGCCATGGTAACCTGGCTACAAGCATGGCAAGGCAGACACCCAGGCCCAGAGCCTCCCTGCCAGGCTCCCCAGTCTCCCCAGATTGGGTATTCAGGCCACAGGGTTTTCTCTATTGACCTCGAAACACTGTTCTGCATGGGAGAATTCTCTTTCTTTATCTCTTGGTAACTGCAGGAGCAAGTGTTTGCAGTTGGAAACTTTTGCTGCCACAACAGCAAGCTTGGTAATTGAGCCCAGAGCTCCTTGCCCAGTGGTGGGACTTGATTCTCAAGGTCCAGAGCCCAGCTAGGAGAAAATGGAGAGGAGTTGTTTTTTCTTTTTTCTTCCAGGCACTCTGTGATGATTCCAACAAGGTGAGATGCTACACAGAATCATGGAATTGTTTGGGTTGGAAAAGCCCTCTGGGATCATCCAGTCCAACCAGCAACCCAACATCTCCATGGCCATCAAACCATGGCCCCAAGTGCCATGGCCACACATTTCTGGAACACCTCCAGGGATGGGGACTCCACCACCTTCCTGGGCAGCCTGTTCCTAACCCTGACCACTCTTGCAGCAAAGAAGTTTTTCCTCACATCCATCATCCACAAGCAGAGCACCCAGCACCATCACATCATGCAGAGCTGCCAGGTCCTGCCTCAGTCCCTCTCTCTTGCATGCAAAGCACTGGGTGCCCTTTGCCAGCTCACTGGGATGTCAGGTGGGAAAAGCCCATCCAGGCTGTGGGGGTCCAAGGGAACATCTTCCAGGTCAGACCTTCTCCATAGCTTGGATTCCCTTGCAGGTGTCCATTAGTGGTTGAAATGTTGCCTGGCTGTGTGACAGTGACATGTGTGAGTGCTGCAGGTTTGCAAGTCCCATGGGAAGGTCAGCACCTCCCAGTGCCCCCAGGAAAAGTGGTACTGGGGGACTGATGATGCAGTACTGGGAGACTGATTACACAGCCCTGCTCAGCACCTCCCAGTGACCCCAGGAAAAGTGGTACTGGGGGCTGATGATGCAGTACTGGGAGACTGATTACACAACCCTGCTCAGCACCTCTGGGACTGCACAGGTGATAGAAGGAGAGGAAATGGCCTGAAATTGTGCCGGGGAGGGTTAGGTTGGAGATTGGGAAAAATTTCTTTGCTGCAAGAGTGGTCAGGGATTGGCAGAGGCTGTCCAGGGAGGTGGTGGAGTCCCCATCTCTGGAGGTGCTCAAGAAATGTGTGTCCATGGCACTTGGGGCCATGGTTTAGTGGCCATGGAGGCGTTGGGTTGCTGGTTGGACTGGATGATCTTAGAGAGCTTTTCCAACCCAAACAATTCTGTGATTCAAGTCTATGAAAGAGAGAGAAGACTATTCCTTGCTATGCTGGGGATCATCAAGGTGAAGCTTGAGGCACAGAGCATTTCCAGGGGTTCATCTGTAGTTCCTGCTGATCTCAGTCTGGGCTGGAGTGAGGCATGTCTGAAATGTCCATCTGCCTCTTGCTGTGCCTGAGTATCTCTAAACCCCTAACCCCAGGCATTTATGGGAGGTGCACATCAAGTCCCTATGTAGACAGAAAGGTGAGAGGTGGGAAGGGGACTGCCAGAGGAAGAGGAGAAGAGGACATCTCTGTCTTCAGCACAATCAGAAGGTGGTGAACCTCCCCTGCAGCCCAAGCCCTGCTGTGAGCTCATCTCAGCCTCCCTGTACGCAGCCACCGCGTCCTCTGCAGACGCTGCCCCCCAGCTATTCAGCTGCTCTCCGGATCATTAAACATGTTGAGCAACTTCAGTCCTGTGACTGGTTAATTAGTAAAGAGCTGACTAATTAGTTAATCATGTTTACCAGGCGCTTTGGAAGCCCTGGGTGTTGTTATGTTTAATTGTGGCTGAGCCCCAGGCGCTGTTCACCTCCCTGCCTGCCAAACCTCGCTGGGTTCATGCTCTCGGGCTCTGCTACCCTGGGCTGGGTTTACAGATGGAGAATGTGCCTCTGAACCTCTGGTTACCAGCTCTCCTAGACCTCATCAAGTCTTCAGATACACTGGAATGCTTAACTCACCCTTTCAAAGCTGTCTTAGCCCTTAAGGAGGCAGAACTGGCTCTTGCAAAGCCATACAGAGTCCTGCCTTTGTGCATACCTCACCCCACATCCCTCTCCTGGCCTCAACAAAAGATCAGCTGAGATCCAGGCTTGGTCTTCCATCCCATTCTGGGAGGCTCCCACCTGTAATGCCATGGACACTTCTGATCTGGGAGCCTCCCATCCTATGAGGAGTCTCCTGTGAGTCCTACAAGTCCCAGCCTGTGAGGAGAAGTCTCCTATGAATCCTACAAGTCCCATCCAGTGAGAACAAGTCACAGAGTCATAGAATCATAGAATGGCTTGAGTTGGAAGGGACCTTAAAGATCCCCTAGTTCCATGGGCAGGGACACCTTCCACTAGACCTCATCCATCCTGGTCTTCAACACTTCCAGGGATGAGATGTCCACAACTTCTGTGGGCAACCTATTCCAGTGTTTCACCACCCTCAGAGCAGAGAACTCTGTCCTAATGCCTAATCTAAATCCACACTGTTCTGGTTAAAACCAATTGCCCCTCGTCCTGTGAGCCCTATCCTATGAGAACAAGTCCTGTGAGTTCCATTCTTCAAGAAGTCCTAGGAGTTCTATGAGTCTTCTGAGTCGCATCCTATGAGGACAAATCCTATGAGTTCCATTCTTCAAGAAGAAGTCTTAGGAGTTCTATGAGTTTTCTGAGTCCTGTCCTATGAGGACAAGTCCTATGAGTTCCATTCTTCAAGAAGAAGTCTTAGGAGTTCTATGAGTTTTCTGAGTCCCATCCTATGAGAACAAGTCCTATGAGTTCCATTCTTCAAGAAGTTCTGAGTCTTCTGAATCCCATCCTATGAGAACAAATCCTATGACTCCTCTGAGTCCTATCCTGTGAGAAACCAGTTCCCTACCAAAAGAATAACCAGATTATTCCTGCATCTGACTCCAGGCTGGGCAGAAGGAGAAGGCAGTTTTGGTGGAGGGTAGGAAGAGCAAATGTACTGCAGAGGTTTTTTTGTCTACTGAGAAGAACGTGGCTGAGGTTTATTAGGCAGGGGAGAGTCTTGGCATCTCTGAAGAGTCAACAAGTCTAATTGTCCTGGGACTTTCCTGGTTTGTAAAAACATCATCAGCTGGTTAAGCAATGTCATAAAGAGCCCCAGCCACCTCTTATCACTCTGCAATCTGAGGAGGAGTCTCCTGGCCCCAGCTGCAGAAATCAGACCTACCTCCACGTAGCACTGAGGGAGAGGAAAATCTGGAGAGCTGTGAAAGTCAACACTGGGCTGCCACAGCAGCAGGGCTTGGGAATGCTTCTGTGCCACTGAGCTGATCAGGGAGACACATGGCCAGCCAGAGCACACTGCTTCAGGATGTGGCTGCTTGTCTGCTGCCTTCACCCAGGAATGTGCAGCCTCTGGGCTGCAGCTGAGAGCTCTCAGCTTATGCTCTAGCAGAAAGCTCCTGGTGGGGAGCTGTCAGGGCTTACCCACTCAGAGGACCGCTGCCATCCTTGACCTCTGCTCGTTGTGATGTGGTTGCAGAACTGTGGATGTGTTGGGTGGGAAGTGGGAAGATATTTCCCTGGAGATAATCAAGGTGAGGCTGAACGAGGCCCTGAGCAACCTAATCCAGTTGGGGATGACCCTGCTGACTGCAGAGAAGTCAGACTGGATGACCTTTGGAGCTCCCTTCTGGCCTGGACCATTCTGTGGTTCTGTGTGTGATTCCCTCTGCCCTCTGGATTTCCTGCTGGAAATCCTTCCTCCCTTCCTGGCTGTTAATGAAGGCCAGAACAGCCAAAACTGGGCATCAGTTCAAGTGCCAGCAGTAAATGGGGATGAATCCCAGCCTCAGGATCTGTAACTGGCCCTTAGAGTGGCCATACTGGTCAGAAGGGAGGACCTCTTGGTGCAGGATCCTGTTTCCAACATGAGCAGCCTTAGACTCCCTTGGGGGGATGTGTTTGGGTTGCAGTCATGTTACAATAGCTGGCTTGTGTGGTCTCTGTAATTTAGGGGTTTCTGGACCCCAAATGGCATCCCTGCCATTAGCTTTAGTAGCACTTCAGTAGCATTGGCAGTTTGATGGTTTTTGCTTCTCTGGATCACACATCAAGGATGTTTTTCTGGTTCTTTATATGAATTACCTAGTGTGGGATAAGGGCTTACAAATGGTTTGGAGTCCAAGGACTTGATCCTCAGTTGTGCTGCATTTTGTCTGCTCTTTGATAAAGGTCAGAGGGCTGTCAGGTCCTGTAGACTCCATTATGTCATTTCCCCAGCATCTGATCTCCCTCAAGACTGACCCTGCATAGGGCTGTATTAGTGGTTGCATGGGGTCCCTGCAGGGAGGGCAGAAGCTTTGGAGCTCAGTACAGTGTCTTGCACAAGATCAGCTTTCCACCTTGTCTGATCTTCTCCCTATTATCCTCCCCTCACAACCCATTTCTCTGCTCCGTGGCCTCTTCTCCCAGGTACCAAGTGATGAGATGAGAGGAAACAGACTCAGGTTGCACCAGGGGAGGTTTAGGTTGGACATGAGAAACAATTTCTTCACTGAAAGGGGCATCAGGGACTGGAACAGGATACCCAGGGTAGTGATGGAGTCACCATCCCTGGAGGTGTTTAAAAGATGTCTGGATGAGTAGCTCAGGGACATGAGCTCCTGGAGTACTGGAGCAGGCTGCCCAGAGAGTCTGTGGAGTCTCCTTCTCTGGAGACTTTCAAAACTGCCTGGATGTGTTCCTGTGTGGACTGTCCTAGGAGGGTTGGACTTGATGATCTCTGGAGGTCTCTTCCAACCTCTAATGTTCTATCATTCTATGATCTAACAGTTGCTTAGAAGATGTTGGGTTATGTTTGGACTTGATGATCTTGAGGTCTTTTCCAACCAGGCAATTCTATGACTCTGTGAATTCTCAGAGCCAGTGAGCACCAGGCAACCTTCCCCATCCTCCCTAGGAGCTCACTTGTTTCCTCTGGTGTCATCCTGGGCCAAGACAAGACCTCCAGCCATGCTCCTCAGCCTGGATGGTTGAA
This sequence comes from Indicator indicator, assembly GCF_027791375.1. Classification (NCBI taxonomy): domain Eukaryota; kingdom Metazoa; phylum Chordata; class Aves; order Piciformes; family Indicatoridae; genus Indicator; species Indicator indicator. Next base: position 624,486 of record NC_072038.1, read on the forward strand.
GGAGTGGCTGGAGTGCCACAGCCAGCCATCTCCCCTGGGTATCCAAGCAGTCCCTCTGGCCCAGCCCAGCTGTTGTCTCAGTGTTTCCATCCAGGAAGAGAGCCTGGTCAATCTCTTTCTCTTCAAAAAAAAAAAAAAAAAAAAAAAAGAGAGAGAGAGAAGCCAAGGAAGTCTGGAAGGGAGGGGAGACAAACACATCTGCACCTGGGAAATGTCATGTTTGGTTTTTCAACTCCAAATGGGCAGTGACAGCAGCTCCATGGGGGCGTGAGTAGGGGGAGCAGAGCAGATTTATAGCTGTGGGTCACGCTCCAGCTGAGCCAAGTATTCTGCCTAGCATCAGGTTTATGAACAAGATGAAGTGCAGAACCCCAAGTGCAGGCACCCTCTGAGAGGAGAAATACTGGAAGAGCAGGAACAGGGAGTGCAGGACCAGAGGCAGTCCTGCCCTTCTCCTGCTCTGGGCTGGGTCTCTCCTTTCAGGGATTTGGGAAGCTTGGGGATTCCAGTGATCAGGCATGAGCAGGCCTCAGCAGGTCCTGGGTTTGGTGCCACAAGGCTGTAGAATCGTAGAATCATAGAACTGTTAGAGTTGAAGGGACCTCAAGGATCATCTAGTTCCAACCTCCCCTGCCATGGGCAGGGACACCTCACACTAGATCTGGATGCCATGAGCAATGCAGCTGGAGGCTGAGGCAAACAGCAGTCAACCACTGCCTTCTTTCAAACCAAAATAAAACTCAGAGCAGTTCCCAGCCCTGCAGGAGGGAGTCACACGAGATGGAGAGCTGAAACCTTGCAGACAACTCCAAATTCAACACCCTGTTGGGCATCCAAATCACAGCTCTGAGGAGATGCTGCAGAGATCGTCACAACACCACAGAACACAAGGACCCTGGTGCCAGGGTTTCACTTTCTGGCCACTTCCCCAGCCTGAATCTCTTGTCAATTCAGAACCTCATATAAAGGATTAAGCAAAATCACTGGAGGCTCCCAGTTCTCACAGAGATAAATGTGCTGCAGACCTTCCTCATGGATGTGGGTGACATTGTCACTTCATCACTGGCCCCTACTGAAAGCTGTGTTTCAGCTGGGCTTTGACACAGAATTGATGGATGGTGCAATGGAGCATTGTGACTGCAATGCCTCCAAATTGTCTCCCTTGGCAAGGCCTTTTCATACACCTCTTCAAAGGCAGACCCTGCCCTTTCCCATGTGAAGAGCTGACCAGGAAAGTCTTGGCAAACAGGAAGAAAGTGCCTCTAGTGTTGAGGTCGATTCTCCTTCACCCCAAGTCTTTAAACTGAGGCAGGTGATGGCTTTTGAAAGATAACTCTGTTGTGGCTCCATTAGACCTTGTGGGTTTGATGGAGATGTTGTGGTGATGGAGATGTTGGGATGATGGAGATGTGATGATGTAGAACTTGTGAAGATGTACTTGTGGTGATATAGAAGTTGTGGTGATGGAGATGTTGTGGCAATGGAGATGTGGTGATGTAGCTGTGATGATGTAGTAGTTGTGGTGATTTAGATGTTGTGGTGATGCAGCAGTTGTGGTGATGTACTTGTGGTGATGAAGTTGTGGTAATGTAGAAGTTGTGGTGATGTAGTTGTGGTGATGTAGAAGTTGTGGTGATGTAGCAGTTGTGGTGATGTAGAAGTTGTGGTGATGTAGAAGTTGTGGTGATGTAGTTGTGGTGATGTAGAAGTTGTGGTGATGTAGTTGTGGTGATGTAGAAGTTGTGGTGATGTAGAAGTTGTGGTGATGTAGTTGTGGTGATGTAGCAGTTGTGGTGATGTAGCAGTTGTGGTGATGCAGCAGTTGTGGTGATGTAGAAGTTGTGGTGATGTAGAAGTTGTGGTGATGTAGCAGTTGTGGTGATGTAGAAGTTGTGGTGATGTAGAAGTTGTGGTGATGTAGCAGTTGTGGTGATGTAGCAGTTGTGGTGATGCAGCAGTTGTGGTGATGTAGCAGTTGTGGTGATGTAGAAGCTGTGGTGATATAGATTCACCTTCACAGATCACATTGGGTTGGAAGGGATCTTCAGAGGTCATCTTGTCCGACTCCTCTTCAGTAAGTAGGGATAGCTCCAACTAGAGCAGGCTGCCCAGGGTCACATCAAGTCTGACCTTGAAGTCTGATGCTGGGCTGATGTAGATGTTGTGGTGATACACATGTTGGGGTGAGGAAGAGCTGGAAGAGGGCAGATTGAAACTGGAGATTAGGAAGAAATTCTTTCCAGTGAGGGTGGAGACACAGTGCAACAGGTTTCCCAGGGAGGCTGTGGATGCCCCTTCCCTGGAGGTGTTCAAGGTCAGGTTAGACCTGGAGTTGAGGAACCTGGTCTAGTGGAAGGTGTCCCTGCATGAAGATCATCTAGTTCCAGCCCCCACCATACTGGGATTCTGTGGAAAAGAGAGATAAATAAATCCCAGGAAAGCCAAGGGGTGCTCAGTGCAATGCCTCACCACCAGCTGACCGATGCCAGCCAGTCCCTGGGCACTGATCAGCACCTTCCCGGCAACTCCCCCCCAGTTTATAGACTGGGCATGATGTCCTTATGGTATGGAATATTTCTTTGGCCAGCTAGGGTTACCTGACCTGCCTGCACCCCCTTCCAGCTTCTTGTGCACCTCCAGCCTGCTGGCTAGCAGACATGAGGAGCTGAACAAGCCTTGACTTGGGATAAACACAACTTATCAACAGCTACAACCCCCTGTGTGTGATCAACAGTGTTCCCACACTGAATCCAAAACACAAGCCTGAAGCAGCTACTAGGAAGGTAATTAACTCTCTTCCAGCTGAAAACAGGACAGTTTCCCACATCAAGCTGAAAGCATTCCCTAAATTACCAGCAACCAAAGCAGGGATGCTCATACCCCACGTTTAAAAGCTGGCTTGGAGAGGTAGGTGCCTTCTGTTGAGCTCAGGTCTTCACACACACAAAAGAATAATCACTCCTTTGTACATAATTTGAGAATCCCAGCATGGTTGGGGTTGGAAGGGACCTCTGGAGATCACCCAGTCCAAGCCCCCTGCTCAAGCAGAGACACCCACAGCAGCTTGCACAGGATCACAATGTCCAGCTGGGCTTGGAAGCTCTCCACACAAGGAGACTCCACAACCTCTCTGGGCAGCCTGCTCCAGGCCTCCAGCACCCTCACAACAAAGAACTTTCTCCTCCTCTTCAGATGGAACCTCCTGGGTTCCAGTTTTTGTCATTGTCCTATCTGTGGGCACCACTGAGCAGAGTCTGGCCCCAGCCTCTTGGCTGTGTGTGAGAGGATTTCATAGCCCCTGAAAACACTCAGCAATGTTTGACCTGTGCAGCAAATGGGTCTGGGGAACTGGGGAGCCTTTGAACAACATCTCCTACCCTCACTTGGGGTGGGACACAGGGATGGATGCATGCTGATCATAACATTTTAGAATTATTTGGCTTAGAAGGGGCCTTCAAGATCATCCAGTTCCAACCCCTATGCCATGGGCAGGGACACCTCTCACCAGCCCAGGTTGCTCAAGGTCTCATCCAATCTGGCCTTGAACACCTCCAGGGAGAGGACATCCACAGCCTCCCTGGCCAACCTTTTCCAGTGTCTCCCCAGCCTGAGGGAGCAGGATGCTCTGTGGGAACGTGTGGGACTTCATGCAGGAGGGAACAATTGAAGCTGGTAAGATCTTGATCCAAGTCAAATGGAAGCACTTTGGGCAAGCTGTGGAGCTCCTCACCCTTGGATGCAGCAGATGATGGAGGCTTTTGTAACCTCGAGGGGAGACTGTGGGGAGAATGGGGTGGATTTAGATGCTCCATTGACATCTAAGGCCAGCCTGGCTCTGTCATTGTGTTTGTGCTGTTAGGAGAAAATTGAGCATTGTCCCCACACCTTGGGACTAGCGGGGAAGGGGACGGTCAGCTCAGCCTTGTTCCTTGGGAGCAAAGCCCCAAGAGCAGAGCTAAGCAGAGCAAAGCCATGTCAAAAGGGGGGATATAATGGTGGATTACAGGGAGTTCCTGGGGTGGCATTGAGCTGCCCAGCCCCATGGTCAGCTCAGCCATTAACCTGCATTGTGCTGGCCGTTCCCCCCAGCCTCTGCCTCGCAGCTAAACCCCGAGCTGCCCCTTCCCTCTAAGCCTGGCGTTTGTGCTTGGCATGGAGTCATTGACAGGTTGCCCTTTTGTTCACACCAGCAGCTCCCCAGGAATCTTTCCACAGGCATTTTGATCCCACAGCATGTCCACGGTGGCCCGGAAAGGGATGGACCCAGCCCTGGGGTACCCAAGGAATGGAGAAGCTGAAGGTCTATTCAGTAGAAGAATACCCTGAGTCAGCAGGTGGGGCAGGGGAGCCCTTAATCCCAAATCATTTTCCCTTGCTGGCATTCCCCCTTTTATTTTTTTTTTATTTTTTAATTGTTTTTAAATTTTTGATTTTTTTTTTTAGGTTGGAATGATGATTGTCAGGCGTGGGCTGGCTGCCTGGGAGAGCGATATTATTCCCCTCCTTTTGTGCCTGGTCCCATGTTTGAGTGGAGAAACAAAGCCCAGCAGCTTGTGCCTCCTGTTGGAAGCCTTCCTATCCCGCTGGGGATCTGGGACCTTTTCATCTCAGCCCCTAGACTCTACTTCTTCCCATCTTTAAGTCTTTAGTAAATATCATAAAAGAGAAAAGAAAGGCGATCCCCAGGGCTCAGGAGTTGTTTCTTTTTACCTTCCCTGCATTAAAAAGAGGGGAGAAAAAAAAAGAGAGAGAGAGAAAAAGCAGAGATTTAACCTCATTTTATCATTTTTCATGTAGAGCTTGCAGAGTAAATAGTATTTAGCCCCATTTTGCAGGCTGGAGGCCCCTTTGGAGCAGGGTTGCTTTTACTCTTTGTGTATGCACACCCAGATTTTGGGGGGATTCAGAGCCTGAGCCAAGCTGCTATTCCTGTGGCAGCAGCTGGCAGATGCAGCTGGGGAAAAGGAAAGTGAAACAGGCAAATGTTTACCAGGCAAATATCAGTTTGGATGCTTCTGACCCAGTGATGCCAAGGCTGCCAGCAGGGTGGGCAGGGAAAAGGGTACTTGGTCCCCCTAGAAACCAGCTGGAAACAATTCAGCTTCTCAACAGGGACCCTAAAGCTAACCCACCTGTGAGTGGAATCATAGAACCATAGGATCATGGAATCAGAGATTGGTTGGAAGGGAATTTTAAGATCATCCAGTTCCAACCCCCTGCCATGGGCAGGGACACCTCCCACCAGCCCAGCTTGCTCAAGGCCTCATCCAGCCTGGCCTTGAACACCTCCAGGGAGGGGACATCCACAGCCTCCCTGGGCAGCCTGTGCCAGTGTCTCACCACCCTCACTGCAAAGAATTTCTTCCTCATCTCCACTCTCAATCTCCCCTCTCCCAGCTCAAAGCCATTGTTCCTCATCCTGGCACTCCCAGCTCTTGTCCAAAGTCCCTCCCCAGCTCTCCTGCAGCCCCTTCAGGTTCTGGAAGGCTGCTCTAAGGTCTCCCTGGAGCCTTCTCTTCTCCAGGCTGACCAGCCCCAACTCTCCCAGCCTGTACCCATAGGGTGGTTCTCCAGCCTTCTGATCTTCTTCATGGCCTGCTCTGGACCCTCTCCAGCAGTTCCATGTCCTTCTTAGGTTGGGGCCACCAGAACTGGACCCAGTGTTGTGGGTGGGGTCTCACAAGAGCAGAGCAGAGGAGTAGAATCACCTCCCTCACCCTGCAGAAGGATGGCAGCCAAAACAGTGGAGGTTGTGTCCTGATGCTGGTGGGAAGGAGACTACATTGCTGCTAATAAGGGAACTGTTTAAAACTGTTCAGCTTCTTTTAATTTACCATTTCAAATTGGATGGGAATGTTTGGAGGAATCTCTTCCCTGTCCATGAAGCTCTGGATTATCCAATGGAAGGCAATTCAAACCAGGAGAGAAATGTTTCCTTCCTTTTTTAATTTATGTCCAAGCTGCTGGCTTGCCTTGGCTTTCCAAACCCCAGCAGAAATTATTTCAATCTGAAACAAACCCCCAGAAATGTTTCTGCTCCATTTGGATGCTTCTCACTGGGCAAACCAAAGTGCCTCCTCCACGAGTCTTCAAGAGGAGAGGTGATTCTGGGAGTTCTGTCTGAAGCCTGATCAGGTTTAGGTTTAACACTCAGGAGTTTGGCAAAAGCCTCCCCCCAAGCTTCCCAGCTCTGGTTGTGTGTTCTGACAGCAACTGCAGTTGCACAATTCCTTGTTATTTCCTATGCAGAGGAGATTCATGGCTGTGGGTTCCTTGGCACATGCTCTGGGGATGGCACTACTCGTACAGATAATGATCTTCACATGTGGCTGTTGCTCATTCTACACCCTTGGAGTTTTTTTGTTTTCCTTCAAAGGCATTCCCAGGCTGGGCTTTGAGTTGCCTTCATCTGAGATACAGGAAGGATTCGTCTGCAGAGCAGTTACTGCTCCTGGTTCTGCTGTGCCAGGAGGGTGATGGAGGTGCTGCTTGGCTCCAAAGGGGTTCAAGGGGCTTGGAGGATCCCTCAGCCACAAGGCCATGTGCCCTCTGCCATCTAAGAGACAGTCATCTTCTAGAGTCACACAGTCACAGAGTGGTGAGGGTTGGAAGGAACCTCTGGAGATCATCCAGTCCAAGCCCCTGCTCCAGCAGGGCACCCACAGCAGCTTGCCCAGGAGCACAATGTCCAGCTGGGCTTGGAAGCTCTCCACACAAGGAGACTCCACAACCTCTCTGGGCAGCCTGCTCCAGGCCTCCAGCACCCTCACAACAAAGAACTTTCTCCTCCTCTTCAGATGGAACCTCCTGGGTTCCAGTCTGTGCCCACTGCCCCTTGTGCTGTCCCTGGGCACCACTGAGCAGAGTCTGGCCCCAGCCTCTTGCCCCCCACAGCTCCTTCAGCTCTTGCTGAGCATTGCTCAGCTCCCCTCTGGGGCTGCTCTTCTGCAGGCTCTCAGCCCCAGGGCTCTCAGCCTTTGCTCCTCACAGAGCTGCTCCAGGCCCCTCAGCAGCTTTGTAGCCTCCCCTGGACTCTCTCCAGTGGTTTGTTGTCTCTCCAGCAATGTCAGCCAGGTGAGGACTGGTTCCCAGCTCCAGGGCAGCCTAATGCAGATGGGGGAAGGTTAGAGATGGGGTAATAAGGCACAGGCTGTACTGAGTGCTGCTGCTGGCACTAGAACACAGCAGCTAATGGAATGTCTCACACCTCACCAATATCCAGGCCTTGAAGTAGGGCACAACCCAGAAGCCAACATTTGTCCATGCAAATAGGTGTCTAATTAGGAGCTCACAGAAAATCCCAGTCCATTCCCAAGAAACCCCTGAGGAGCAGAAGGGCTTAAACTCCCCATGACTCTCATTTTCAGGACCTTGTTCAGCTGGCATGAGCCCAGGTCTCCTCTGGTACAAATATAACTGGAACAGAACTGAGTTTGCTGCCCTCATGGCTTGGAGAAGTTGCAAGAAAACACATCTTGGTCTGTGAGAGCGTGGGAGGAGATCAGTGCCTCCTCTCCCTCTCCCTCTCCCTCTCCCTCTCCTCTCCTCTCCTCTCCTCTCCTCTCCTCTCCTCTCCTCTCCTCTCCTCTCCTCTCCTCTCCTCTCCTCTCCTCTCCTCTCCTCTCCTCTCCTCTCCTCTCCTCTCCTCTCCTCTCCTCTCCCTCTCCTCTCCCTCTCCTCTCCTCTCCTCTCCTCTCCTCTCCCTCTCCTCTCCTCTCCTCTCCTCTCCTCTCCTCTCCTCTCCTCTCCTCTCCTCTCCTCTCCTCTCCTCTCCTCTCCTCTCCTCTCCTCTCCTCTCCTCTCCTCTCCTCTCCTCTCCTCTCCTCTCCTCTCCTCTCCCTCTCCTCTCCTCTCCTCTCCTCTCCTCTCCTCTCCTCTCCTCTCCTCTCCTCTCCTCTCCTCTCCTCTCCTCTCCTCTCCTCTCCTCTCCCTCTCCTCTCCTCTCCTCTCCCCTCCCTCTCCCTCAATGGGTCCATCAGCAGCCCTGTCCTGCAGGAGCTCTGCCTTGTGCCACGTTGCTAGCAACAAAAGGCACAGTGGCTGCTTGAACTTGAGGAGCTTGCCTGGTATGGTTGGGTTGAGTTAGAGCTTCTCACTCGGGGTGTGTGGGCGAGGGGAGGGTCGGTGTCTGCCTGTTTCCCAGTCTGGTGAGGAATGCAGTTTGAATGGCTTCTCTCTGAAGCTTTGGAGCCAGCTCACTAGAGCTCTGCAGGTTCCCCAAGGGCCCTAATAATTGGTACATTTGGTTTGCTTTTCCTCATTATTTCCAAGTTTTCCAGCTCTGACGCCAAAGGAGCCTGGATTACATGTAATTATTACTCCAAACTTTAAAAACATTAAGGGGGGGGGGGGGGGAATAATAATAAAAAAAGAAATTAGAACATTTAAACAACTAAAGCAGCAAAGCACCAAGTGTGAATTATGGCTCTGCCCTGTGGTTTGACTGGGATGGGTTTGTTCCCCCCATGGTGAGCTCTAGGAGAAGGGGGTAGGTTGAAGTGGGTTGTTTTGCTTAATCTCCCTGCTGTCAGAGTTGCAGTCCCTGGAGAAGGCAGATCTATAGAGAAATGTGCCTCCCCTTTGAAAGGCACTGCACATGCCCAGCTCCCAGCAAAGGACTTTTGTTCTGCTCTGATTTATCCTGCTCTCCGGGGCAGAGAGAAGTGGCTGTCATGGTTGCAAGGATTACAAACTACTGGAGGCAAGGGTGGACTGGGAGAGAATAATTTGTTCTCTTGACTAGACATGGAAATCCTGCTGCCCCTTCCCCTCTCTCCAGCCCCCTGCCCCCTCTCCCTCACTCACAGAATCACAGAATCACAGAATCACAGAATCACAGAAACAGAGAATCAGAGAATCACAGAATCAGAGAGTCACGGAATCACAGAATCACAGAATCACAGAATCAGAGAATCAGAGAATCACAGAATCAGAGAGTCACAGAATCACAGAATCACAGAATCACAGAATCAGAGAATCACAGAATCAGAGAATCACAGAATCATGGAATGATCCAGGCCAGAAGGGAGCTCCAAAGATCATCCAGTCCAACTCCCCACTTCAATCCATCAGAATCACAGAATCATAGAATCATCAACCAGGTTGGAAGAGACCTCCAAGATCCTCCAGTCCAACCTATCACCCAGCCCTATCCAATCAACCAGACCATGGCACCAAGTGCCTCATCCAGGCTTCTCTTGAACATCTCCAGGGACAATGAATCCACCACCTCCCTGGGCAGCACATCCCAATGGCAAATCTCTCTGTCAAGAACTTCCTCCTCACACCCAGCCTAGACCTCCCCTGGCACAACTTGAGACTGTGTCCCCTCCTTCTGCTGCTGGTTGTCTGGGAGAAGAGCCCAATCCCCACCTGGCTACAACCTCCCCTCAGGAGCTGTGGACAGCAATGTGGTCACCTCACTCACAAAGCGATGCTGGCTCCTGAGGTCCTGCACTCTGCAGCTCTGTCCCAAGGCTGGCCAGAGCCAGCTCTGCTCCCTGCTGGCCAAGGGGTTGGGAAATGCCTGGCACAGAATGGGGCAGTGGTTTGCAACTGGAGCAGGGTAGATTTAGGATGGGCATTAGGAAGGAGTTGAGGGTAGTGAAGTCATGGAATCATGGAATTGTTTCGTTTGGGAAAGGCCTCTGAGATCATTGTGTCCAACCATCAAACACTGGAACAGGGTGCCCAGAGAGGTGGTGGAGGACCCCATCCCTGGAGACATTCAAGGTCAAACTTGATGTGGTTCTGAGCAGCCTGATCTTGTTGAAGCTGTCCCTGCTCACTGCACAGGAGTTGGACAAGATGACCTTTGAGGGACCCCCTCCAGCCCAATGAATTCTGTGGGTTTGTTATTCCCTCCCCCTCATATTGCCAGCCTCAGGGAATGATACCTGGGGACACTCGTGTCCCTTACTCAGGGCTGAAAAGGGGGTATTGAGTCTGAGCATCTCACCCAGAGTGGTAGAGAACACCTCCTACAGACAGCATAGAATCATAGAATCACAGAACTGTCAGGGCTGGAAGGGACCTCAAGGCTCAGCCAGTTCCAACCCCCCTGCCATGCCCAGGGACACCTCACACTACAGCAGGTTGCTCACAGCCACATCCAGCCTGGCTGCAAAAACCTCCAGGGATGAGGCTTCCACCACCTCCCTGGGCAACCTCTGCCAGTGTCTCACCACCCTCATGGAGAAGAATTTCTTCCTAACATCCAATCTGAATCTCCCCATTTCTAGTTTTGCTCCATTCCCCCTAGTCCCCCTCTAGTGCCCCTCTAGCAGCTTAATTGCAGCCCCTTAGGCACCTGCCCAAGGGTGAGGAGCACCACCATGGAGGTGGCCACTTCTCCCCTGTGACTCTGACAATTTGGCATCCCTAGCTCAGACACAACCCAGAGGGCCACCAAAACACAAAGTGCAAGGCATGAAGGCTTTCACCATGTCCACAGTTTGCTTATCTACTTAGTGGAAGTTCTTCTTGAGCAGCATCTTCTTACTGCACACATGGTGCCCAGCATGGTGTGACCCAGCTGGGGCTAAGGTTCCTAAGTGCGACTTCAAAAGCAAGGAAAGTTTGTGGAGCTATGCGAGTTGGGACTTTTCAGTGTGAAGAAAAGAAGGCTCTGAGGAGACCTTACAGAGACTGTCCAGTACCCGAGGAGGGCTACAGGAGAGATGGGGAGGGACTTTTGACAAGGGCTTGTAGGAATAGGACAAGAGGGAATTGCTTGGAGCTTGAGAAGGGGAGATGTAGATTGGAAATTAGGAAGAAAGTCTTTCCAGTGAGGGTGGGGAGACACTGGAACAGGTTGCCCAGGGAAGTTGTGGATGCCTCCTCCTTGGAAGTGTTCACAGCCAGCTTGGATGAGAAGCCTTGAGCAACCTGGGCTGGTGGGAGGTGTTGCTGCCCATGGCAGGGGGGTTGGAACTGGATGATCTTGAAGGTCCCTTCCAACCCAAACAATTCCATGAATCTATGAATCTGCTGCTGGTGTGGAGGTGCCGCAGGGGGCTGCTGGAGGAGCCATGGGAGTGAGCCCTTGCCCACCTCACAGGGCACAGAAGCCTCAGAGGACTCAGTTTCTCCACCTCCGGGTCAGCTGCCAGCACTGTCAGCTCACCCATTCCAGCGAAGGACGTGACTTCACTTATCTGCTCCCTGCATTTTTCTGCTTCTTTGCTTTGTTTTCATCCTCTGAGGAGGGTGGTGGCTCCACATGCAGAGGGCCAGCCACCTCTGAACCCCAGCTCCAGAAGCTCTTTTCATGCTCTATAAATTTTATTGGAAAATCTGCTTCGCTCGGAGGTTTGGTGTTTTTTTTTTTTTGTTATTTTTTTTTCTCCTCCCCCAGTAACGTGCCATGAAAAGGCTCATTAAAAAGTGAGCTCCTCGTCCTGATTAATCCTTCCAAGCAGGCAGAGGTGACACATGCTAATGACATTTCCAGCAGGGCTGGTCCCCAGGGGCTCCTGCTGCTCTTGCCGGCCGAGCACCGTGTGTTGGACGTTGGGAAGGTTGCTCTTGGCTGCAGCCTGCATTTGTAGTGGAGAAATGCCTGCGGGAGCCAGGCTGTTGCTGTCTCTCTCCAGCAGGCCTGGGAGACTTTGCTCTCCAGATGCATCTCACGGAGTGTCCTCCTCTGGACAGAGGCCGTTCCCGGCCTCCGGAAGGGCTTGGGAAGATGAGGAATGGACATCCCTGGCTTCTGCACCGATCCTCACAGCACGTCCTGGGCTGCTGACGGAGGAGTTCTGCGAGGCACCGGAGCGCCTGTCTGCACCAGGTTGTTTTGTTAACCTCAGACTGCTGCCTGGCCCCTGCCAAAGCTCTGATGTTCTTGGAAAACACTGGGATAATGAGCAGCCTTCCCAAAACAACAGCTGACTGAACCGGCCGGCCGGCCGCTGCCTCTGCAGGCCTTTGAGCCCCAGCAAAAGGGAGTGAGCTGGATCTCCCTGCACCTCACAGCATCCCCTTGCCCCATCTCTGCCTGGCTCTGGTGATGGGGAGGGTCTACCTTCACCCCAAACCCTCCCCTACCACATCCCTTACAAGACAGATCTGACTTCTCCTGAAGGTCCTGGGATGGAGCTGTGACCACACCTTAGACATTGTGAGAACCCTGAGCTGAAGTCCTGTTCATCCCCTTTCTGCTGGAAACCAAGATCCCAGTGCAGCTGGAGAAAGGAAGAACCAGGAATGTTCCCAGCCTGGGTCAAGGACATGCCTGGGGCCACCCAAGGTGTGCTGGATGGAGGGCAGACCCTGCTCGGGGGACGCCAAGCAGCCTGAGCTGTGCTGACATTTCTCCTCTTGGAACTAGCTCCACAAGTGACACAAGGCAGAAGAAAGGTCTCATGTCCTGCCAGCTTCTCCTGCCTTTAGCAAACACCCAGTGCCTCACACAGGGAGTGTTTCATGCAAACCTTGATGTGTACCAGCAAGAGGTACCTGGTGCTGAGGCCCAACAGCTTTGCTGTTCTCAGAGGGTCTTGGCTGTTGTGGCCAAGAAACATAAGGGCTCTGGAAATGCTTTGTTGGGCCAGGAATGGAGAGAGTCTGTTGAGAGAAGGTTACCATGTTATAGGAGCAAGAGAAGGGGAGTTGTATTTTGCCTGGCACAGGGTGGTTGTTTTCCCTTAGACAGAGCTATGCACAGAACACAGCTCATGGCTGCTTCTTTGCTGAGGTCTTGTTCCTTTTGGCTTGAGCAGCTCTGGGTCAGGGAGGCAAAGCTGAGGTCTGTCCATCCGTGTGGGAGGTGGGGAAGGGGAGAGGTGCAAAGGGCAGTACAGAGCAGTCCATGCTGCTGGAGCCCAGAACCCATCTGGTGTGAGCAGACACAGGCTTTGAAGGCTCCTGAGCTGCCAGCACAGTGTCCAGGGTCCATGCAAAGGGCAGGACAGAGCAGTCCATGCTGCTGGAGCCCTGAATCCATCTGGTGTGAGCAGACACAGGCTTTGAAGGCTCCTGAGCTGCCAGCACAGTGTCCAGAGTCCATGCAAAGGGCAGGACAGAGTAGTCCATGTGGCTGGAGCCCAGAACCCATCTGGTGTGAGCAGACAGAGCCTTTGAAGGCTCCTGAGCTGCCAGTGCAGGCCAGTCCCAGCCAGCATTCAGTCCAGCAGCTACTCTGAGCTTCTCACTCCTGATCCCAGTTGCTCCCAGCTTGGTGGCTCAAAAGATCCCTTTCAGACAAGCCAAGCTGGAGCATTCCCAGCACTGCCCTCATATCAGTTTGAGCAGAATTTGTTCTCCAGCACAAGAGAGGATGCTCTGAATCAAATTTTTCTGCATCAGGGCCTTTCACCAGCTGAAGGTATTGGAAATGAGTAGGTGATTGAGGTGGTGGAGTATCCCTGACTTGGCTGCTCAGCAGAGTGAGTCCTCATGAGAGTGGTGGGGTGAACAGGCAGGGTGGCCACACTACCCAGCATCAGGGGCAGCAAGAAGGGATCACCCCTAACACAGAGACACACTAGAAGGGTGCACACAGCTCTTTTTTGGCTGCCACACTGAGGAGTTTCTGTTCAAGCAGGGCAGCTGAGCACAGCAGCAGCTGGATTTGATTGGTGTGTGGCCACTTCCATATTCTGCATCACCTTACTACAAGGCAGCTGTGTGCAGCTCTCAGGGCTGAGGCTTAGCTTTGTCTGTTCTGCCTCTGCATGCTCTGCCCATGTTGGAGCAGCCTCTCAACCTCAGGGCCTTTGGTCATGTCAAAGCTCTTGGGAAGGTGTGGACCAGCAGATCCACAAAGCAGATCAGCCAGTAAAGGAGTGGGGCAAATATCTTCGGTGGTGCAATAGGACCAGGGGCAATGGGCACAAACTGGAACTCAGGAAGTTCCACCTGAAAATGAGGAGAAAATTCTTCGTTGTGAGGGTGCTGGAGCCTGGAGCAGGCTGCCCAGAGAGGTTGTGGAGTCTCCTTGTGTGGAGAGCTTCCAAACCCAGCTGGACATTGTGATCCTGGGCAAGCTGCTGTGGGTGCCCTGCTTTAGCAGGGGGGTTGTGCTGGATGATCTCCAGAGGTCCCTTCCAACCTCCACCATGCTGGGATTCTGGGATTAAGTTAGTTCTGTGATTACTGAGAGTTTGCTTTGTAGGAAACCTGAACTTGAGTACTGTGTCCAGTTATGGACTCCTCAATTCAAGAAAAATATTGAGTTGCTTGAAAGTGTCCAAAGAAGGGCACCAAGGCTGGGGAGGGGTCTGCTGCACAAGCTCTATGGGGAGAGGCTGAGGGAACTGGGGGTGTTTAGCCTGGAGAAGAGGAGGCTCAGGGGAGACCTCATTGCTCTCTACAACTACCTGAAGGGAGGTTGTAGCCAGCTGGGGGTTGGTCTCTGCTCCCAGACAACCAGCACCAGAAGAAGAGGACACAGTCTCAAGCTGTGGCTCAAGTTTAGGCTTGATCTTAGCAAGAAGTTCTTCCCAGACAGAGAGATAGCCCTTGGGATGGGCTGCCCAGGGAGGTGTTGGGGTCAGCATCCCTGGAGGTGTTCAAGAAGAGCCTGGATGAGGCACTCAGTGCCACGGTCTGGTTGATTAGTTAGGGTTGGGTGATTGGTTAGACTTGATGATCTTGGAGGTCTCTTCCAACCTGGTTGATGATTCTGTGATTCTGTGAAATGTGATGAGGAATGTATCACAGTCACTGCTGGGTGAGCTGTTTCATTTGCCTTGAAAATGCAGAGAAACACTTCCTTGGCAGGTTGGTTGAGCTGAGAGCCAGGTGTTGATGCCTTTCAGATGAAGCCTACAAGGTATGCCCTATTTCCAGGCACAGAGATGCACTTCTGTCCTGGCAGGAGCTTTTGGAGTTAAACAGGGACTGTAACGAAGGCTTGGAGGGGAACAAAAAAATTCAGCCTGAACCTTGCCAGAAATAGTGGTGAAAGGCACCAGCAGTTGTGGGAGGGAATGGAACAGGAGGCTTCTTTTCTTGGTGTAGTTGAAAAAGAGTGGCAAGAGCACTGGCAGCTCTGCAGACAACTCCCCCCCTGTGGCCCAGGGCCGTGGTGGGGGTCTGGTGGACTTTGCCTACCTCTTCCTTTGGGGTGCCAGCAACATGAGCTGTGAGATCCTCGCCTGCTTTCTCCGGGGTGGCTGCAGCAGCTCGTGTTTAAAAGGGGCTGAACACCACAGAGCAGAGCTGGACTTTGTTGCTGTGCTGTGCAGCTCGGTCAGGGGGATTACAGGCGCTTTTCAGCCCCTTACCACCTGGAGAGGCAAATACAAGGCAGCGCTGCTTGCAACAGGCTACCCACCGAGCAGCCTTAGTTCTGCCACAGCCAAAGCTGCAGAAGGTTAAAAAATGATCCGGGCAGGATCTGGCCAAACAATCTCCGGGAGCAGAGGATGTGTCGGGAGCGCGGCTGCCGGCCGGCGCTGCCAGCAAAGGGCTTGGAGTCGTCGGCTGCCAACAGCCAAGGAGGCAAAATGTGCAGCCTTGAGGAGAGAAGGCTTAGGGGAGACCTTATTACCGTGGCCCAGGGCATGGAAGGTGGCTACCAAGAGGGTGGAGACTCCCTTTTGACAAGGAAAAGCCAAGGGGTGATGGGGACAAGGTACCGCTGGGGACATTCCCAGTGGACTCCAGAAGGAAATGTTTCACAGTAGAACAATTGGACATTGGAAATGTTTCCCAAGGAAAGTGGTGGAGTTCCCCTCCACTGGACAGTTTTAGCCCAGCTTGACAGGGTGCTGGGTCAGCTCGTTGCAACTCTACTGTTACCTAGAAAGTTTGGAGCAGATGATCCTTGGGGTCCCTTCCAACCTGGCACTCTGGGATTCTGGAAGCCAAGCTGAAGGTCCCTCTGAAGGGAGCTGTCTCTTGTGGTTTGTAAGGAAAAGAGAACTGCAGAAGGAGAGTGCTGGGGCTGGGTTAAAGACCTGCATGGCTGGGGAAAATAAAGCCTCCTCCCCTGGTTCCTGAGATGGGTAGTACTAGGCCTGAAGGGACAGATGGTGGAGGGCATCAAGGCATAGGGTCAGGTGTTATGGGCTGTGTCCCCTCTCCATGCTGATGTGTCCCCAGATGCAGTGTCTTCTGTGTCCTGAAAGGTGGGATGAAGTCACCCCAAGCTCCTTGCAGACAGTGCTCCTCCACTCCCTGCATTCCTGGAGCTGATGGAGAACATCCCAAAAGGGCCATCACAGGGTGAAAACTTGAAGCCCCCTCTTGCCCAGCTGAGCAGCCCAGACCCTGAGCTTCAGTTTGAATGATGCAATGAAGCTGATGCAGGGTCTGGAGAACAGGGCTGGGGAGGAGCAGCTGAGGGAACTGAGGCTGTTTAGGCTGGAGAAGAGGCTGAGGGAAGACCTCATTGCCCTCTACAACTCCCTGACAGGAGGTTGGAGTCCAGTGGGGGTTGGTCTCTTCCCCCTATTAGGTAATAGAAGGAGAGGCAATGGCCTGAAATTGTGCCAGCGGAGGCTTAGGTTGTGGATTAGGAAAAATTTCCTTGCTGCAAGAGTGGTCAGGGATTGGCAGAGGCTGCCCAGGGAGGTGGTGGAGTCCCCATACCTGGAGGTGTTCAAGAAATGTGTGGCCATGGCACTTGGGGCCATGGTTTGATGGCCATGGAGGTGTTGAGTTGCTGGTTGGACTGGATGATCTCAGAGGGCTTTGCCAGCCCAAACAGTTCTATGATTCTATGCTGGTTTGGGGCTGTTTGGCCTGGAAGAACAGGCTCTTTGGGTTATTAAAAATGTGAGCTGAGTGTCAGCAAACACACAAAAGGTTGTTTGCAAGGATTTATTGCTGACAGCCTCACTGGAAGCATGTGTCCTACATCCTGAGGGTGACAGACTTGCAAAGTCCTTGCTGGAAAGGGCGAAAGAGACGGGAAGCAGGGCAAGAAACACCACCTCCCCCCGGCCCCCCAGGCTGATGTTCCTCGAGCTCTTCAAAGAGAATGGCTTGTTTGAGGCGATGTCTGTTGCCTGAGGCTGGTGTTGAGCGGGTGATGATGGAGGGCAGCCGCCTGCTCGCAGCCGAGGGAGGCTCCTGCTCCCCTCCTCAGCCGGGGCTGCGCAGGCTGCGGTTTCACCACCCCCTGGGGCGTTTCTCCTGCCCACGCACTGCTGGCCACAGCCACACACTGAATGGATCCGGGACTGGAACCAGTGATAAATGACCCAGCAGAAGTTTAGACAACAACAACAGCAACAACAACCAAGAAAACCAAAAAGAGTAAAATTCTGTTTCTCATCTGGGACGTTCTCCATGCAGCTGTCCAAACAGAGAGGGAAGGACCTGCCTGTGTCCATGCTGCTGCTGGAGAAACGGCCTTCAGCACCCAGGAAGGCACCAGGGGCATTGAAAAGACTTCTGCCACGTCTCCAGTGTGCCTTGGGGGTGCCCCATCCCCAGGTCACTCAGGGTATCTCTCTGCTTCCAGGCTGTGCCCACTGTGGGTTGGTCCATCCACAGGAGCAGCTGTGGAGATGAGCTGTGTGCCTGCAGAGGTCTATGGTGTGTCAGCAGGGAAAACTGTGCCCCAGAGATCACCAGTCTGGAATCCTGTCCCAGCAGCAGCCAAGAGTGGGTAGCTGTGCTGCAGCCACTCACCTCTGGCCCTCCGACAGAAATATCTCCTGTCTGAAGCTGCATTTAAACCATCCACTGAGGGACTTCATCTCTCTGCCCCAAATTTGAAGGCAAACACAGCTCAGAGGACCTCATGTGTGATGCCAGCCCCAGTGTTGCTCACCCTGTGTGCTGGTCAGAGGGAGGAGAAGGAACATCCTGGGCAGGGCTGCCCAGAGCCCATCCGATGGCAGCAGTTCAGCTCTCATCAATTGCAGACACTGCGAGGCTGCAGCAGACACTTTGCCTTCAGCTCACAAGTGTCAGTTTACTTTTGCTTGTCAACAGAAGCAAGAAACAAACCCCTCTCACTTGCACCCCCCTGAAATGGTGCAGGTGCTTTGCTGCTTTCAAAGGGAGAAAGAGAGGTTTCTCTCTCTAGGGAACATGCTTGGCCATAGGTGAGGAAGACTTGAGCTCCATGTAAGGGAATAACATCAAAAACAGCTTTAGGCTGATTGTCCAAGCCTGGTTTCAAAAACAGCAGTCTTTGCCCTGTTTCTCTGCTTGTGATTGGAGGTTCCCAGGTCTTTCAGGTGTAAACATATCTGTTTTCCAAGTAGAGTCAGCAACCATCCAACTGTTGACTGCCAGGACCTCAGTCCAACACCCCACATGGCAGCCAAAAAATGCTAAGGGTCAAATTCAAGCCTGAAAGAACTTAAAAGACCTTTAACCACTATCCCAGGGCTGAAAGCCATGTTCTCCTTGCATCTCAGCTTCTCCTTGCCTTACCACCCTTGCCAGGCTGACATTAGAATCATAGAATCATCATGGTTTGAGTTAGAAGGGACCAGTTCCAAACCCCCCTGCCATGGACAGGGACACCTCCCACCAACTGAGGTTGCTTAAAACCTCATCAAACCTGGCTTTGAACACCTCCAGGCAGAGGGCATCCACAACCCCAATGGGCAACCTGTTCCAGTGTCTCCCCACCCCCACTGGAATGAATTTCTTCCTCACCTCCAGTCTCAATCTCCCCTCTTCC
Source organism: Indicator indicator (assembly GCF_027791375.1). NCBI lineage: Eukaryota > Metazoa > Chordata > Aves > Piciformes > Indicatoridae > Indicator > Indicator indicator. The sequence goes on from NC_072038.1 coordinate 643,075, forward strand.
AGCTCAAAGCCATTTGTCCCTCGCCCTGTCACTCCCAGCCCTTGTCAAAAGTCCCTCCCCAGCAGACCACTCCTGCAGCATTAGGTCTGACATCAAGGTGACACCTCAGAGGGCATCAGGGGTTCATTTCCCTCATCCCAAGCTCAGATTTGCTGTTCCTGTGGTTTCTGAGGACATTGTCTGCTGAGGCAGGAAGCTCCCTGCAGGCCCTGAGCGTTCCCTGCCACGGGCACACGGAGGTCGGTTTACAAACCTCTGGGCTCCTGGGTAGTGCCTCCTGCTCCTCCTCTGCCCTCTCTTAACACTTACCAAATGATGTTTGCTTCCTGCCTTGGGGATCAGGCTTCAGCTCAGGGTTAGTTCCAGGGCTGTGGTCAGCTCTGGACCAGAGACAGCAGCCGTGACAAACAAGCACTTAAGAGCCTTCTGCTCAGCAATGGGTAAACCACAGAGGTTTGGCTGAGGACAACTGGTGGCCTGAAGGAAGGCAAGAGAGTTGGTGTGCACAGGAGAACCCCAGGCTGCTCTGGTTGTCCTGCTTGGTTGCAAGGCTGTGGCTGCTGGGCTGGTACAGAATCACAGAATTGTTAGGGTTGGAAGGGACCTCAAGGCTCAGCCAGTTCCAACCCCCTGCCATGCGCAGGGACACCTCACACCACAGCAGGTTGCTCACAGCCACATCCAGCCTGGCTGCAAAAACCTCCAGGGATGAGGCTTCCACCACCTCCCTGGGCAACCTCTGCCAGTGTCTCATGGGGAAGAATTTCTTCCCAACACCCAATCTGAATCTCCCCATTTCTAGTTTTGCCTGACCCAGGTGGGATCCATTGTCCATGGGGACATGGCTGGGCTTCCTCAGAATCACAGAATCACAGTATGGGAGGGGCTGGAAGGGACCTCCAAAGCTCATCCAGTCCAACCCCCGTGCTAGAACAGGATCACCTAGAGCAGGTCACACAGGAACACAGCCAGGAGGGTTTTGAATATCTCCAGAGTGGGAGACTCCACAACCCCCCTGGGCAGCCTGTTCCAGGGCTCTGTCACCCTCACAGGGAAAATTTTTTTCCTCCTGTTTCCAAGGAACTTCCTCTGCCTCAGCTTCCACCACTGCCCCTTGTGCTGGCATTGGGCATCACCCAGCAGAGCCTGGCTCCAGCCTCTGGGCACTCATTAAGGAGGTCATCCTTCAGGCTCCTCTTCTCCAAACTAAAGAGCCCCAACTCCCTCAGGCTCTCCTCATAAGGGAGATCACAGAAGGTTAAGGGTTGGAGAAGACCCCTAACATTGGAGAAGACCCTAGGATCAAGTCCAACCATAACCCAACATCTCCTAAGCATCTGTTAGACAGAATCATTGAGTCATAGAACATTAGAGGTTGGAAGGGACCTCCAGAGACCATTGAGGCCAACCCTCCTGCCAGAGCAGGGTCACCTAGGGCAGTCCACACAGGAACACATCCAGGCAGCTTTTGGCTATCTCTAGAAGGAGATGGTTGGTGGTCTACAAAGCAGCTGGTCTGGAAACTCACGCAGAAAAACTTCTGTGGGAAGGATTTTGCACATCAGTCCCTGCTGCAGTTGGTTTTTGGAGCTACTGTGTGTCTGGGTCTCCCCAAGCCCTCAGATTTGCTTTAGGATGAGGGAAGGCAGAGGCAGGGGTTTGCTTCAGGCAGCCCTGGCTCCTTTGGCTGGGGTGAGAAGGGTGAGTTTCAGGCAGTCATCTGTGGCTGGGAGGGATGTCCCATCCCAGGGTGTAGCTGTGTGGTCCTGGGGAAAGGAGCTGGGAGTGGGTGAGCACCTGTGGCTTGGGCCAAGCTGGGAACTGTGAGAGCTTTGCTGTCCAGAGGTGGGCTTGAGCTCAAGCTTGTTTCCTCCTTCTTGCCAAAGCATCTGCTGTCCTGCATGCTTCCCTTCCCTCCTTCCCTTCAGCATCTCAGGCCACAAAAATGCTCTATCCCATCCCCCAGCCCAAAACTCCCTTTGCTTTGGGCTGTCTGTCGTTTGATTGCCCTCCTCGGGTTGCCTTGAGGTGACCTTGGCCTTGCAGTGCCCTTTAGCAGCAGGAAACCCAAAATGCTGCATTTCAAACATGCCCAGAGTGGGTATTTCCAATGAGCTAAGAGGAAAAGAGAGTTTCCTTACAGCTCAGTCCCCACAAGGTCACCAGCAGCTCCAGCTGGTCCCAAGCTGTGTTAGTCAATCGATTGTCTGGCTGGAAAATGCCCCCTGGCTGGGTTGGGATCTCAAAGTATTTGGGGCTGGTGGGTCTGGGTCCTGTGCTGGTTGCTGTGGTCTGGCTGTGCAGGGCTGCAGACTTGAACACTGGGCTGCAAGAGCTGTGGAGGTGCAGTGCCCAGCGAGGAGCCTGCTAGCCAGGAAGACTTCTGAGGCTGCTGGAGCTGAGCAGCTGCCTGCTTCAGGGTCATGGCATGCTTGCTACATAGCCAAGAGCACAACCAGTTGTGCCACCTTGGGAGGTGGCAGTGAGATGCACCACTGCTCATGGCAGTGGGGTTGGCTCTAGGAGACCTTTAAGGTCCCTCCCAAACCAAACCATTCTGTGATTCTCTACTTCTCTCTCACCCATTCCCAGATGAAGGCTGTGAGGGCCATGTCACCATGACAAGGTGTTTTCTTGTTGAAGCCAGGGGTGGAAATGAAAGATAACCTCCAAATGCCCACTTCAGGGCTCTGCCCTGGGGTTAGGTGCTGGTCTGCAACTGCTCTACTACATTAAACCTCTGACACAGTGTAGCCTGGGGCTGTGGATGGCATAGTTTGCTGCATGGTGGGGGATGCACTAGAGGGCTTCAAGCTCCCTTTCCCTTCATCACCCCACCATAAACCCTCCTTCATCTGCATAGCTCATCATCAAGATATTTGGGAGGTCTTTCCTCCTGCCTATGCCATGCTCAGGTCAGAAGCAGCCTGCTGCCCACACCAGAAAAGTTCCTTGGCTCAAACCATTCACAGGGGCTTTTGGACAAAGAACCCGGAGGGATGTTCTCATGGGTGGAGACTCTGGGGGGAAAGGGAGCAGCTGAAATTAGAAATGCTGGAGAAATCCCTGGGACAGCAACACCAAGACCCCAGGGCCTGGGGTCTGCTCCTGAAGGCGTTCCTCATCCTCAGCCCTCAACAAAGCTGACTCAATCCCCATCTGCCAGGATCCTTCCCTAACATTATGGGAAGCTTCTTGCCAGGCTCTGTGAAGTCATCCAGGCTCCTTCTGTGGCCAGGCTGGAATGCACTAATCAGGAGTTGTTTTGAGGTCAGAAAGGAATAAGCCTGCTGCAGACAATTGATGTTGTTATAAAAACATCCACGAGCAAAGGGAGCAGGAGGCAGGCAGGGAGGGAGAGAGAGAGAGATTGGGAACTCTTTCCTGTTGGGAAATAGTTTCTCACTGTATCCATCAAGCAAAAGAATTCTGTGTGAGAAATTAATTTAAAACAACAACAACAACAACAGAAAGCAAGAGCTGCTGGGGCACACGTGCCTGAAAATGAACCACAGCAGGATCAGAGCTTTGGCTCCCAGCAGCAGCTGAGGCTCCCAAGCAGAGGCCAGCTGAAAATCCAGGGGACTCCTCTCTCCCAGCTGGTTGCTGTAACTGGAGGAAACTCAGTTTCCTTCAAAGAAATGCAATCTCCTCTCTGCAATGCTTGGGCAAACTTCAGCAGCTTCAGCTGAAGCCCAGAGCAGGTCTCCCACTGAGACAGACTCAGCCGAAGCCCAGCGCAGCAGCTGGGACTGCAGGGAAGGAGGGAGGGCTTCAAAAAAGGAATTAAAAAAAAAAAGAAAACACCAAAGAGAAGGGATTAGGCCTGTCACCTTGTCCTTCACAGCCCTAAGCTTCCAGCCCAGGGCAAGAGGCTTTTGCAACCCCATCCACAGCAGCTCAATGTCACCCCAGGTGGGGACTGAAGCAGCTCTGTGAGGAGCAAAGGCTGAGAGCCCTGGGGCTGAGAGCCTGCAGAAGAGCAGCCCCAGAGGGGAGCTGAGCAATGCTCAGCAAGAGCTGAAGGAGCTGTGGGGGGCAAGAGGCTGGGGCCAGACTCTGCTCAGTGGTGCCCAGGGACAGGCCAAGGGGCAGTGGGCACAGACTGGAACCCAGGAGGTTCCATCTGAAGAGGAGGAGAAAGTTCTTTGTTGTGAGGGTGCTGGAGGCCTGGAGCAGGCTGCCCAGAGAGGTTGTGGAGTCTCCTTGTGTGGAGAGCTTCCAAGCCCAGCTGGGCCATGGTGATCCTGGGCAAGCTGCTGTGGGTGTCCTGCTGGAGCAGGGGCTTGGACTGGATAACCTCCAGATGTTCCTTCCAACCACACCATGCTGGGATTTTATGACCCCCAGGGGGGTTGTGGAGTTTCCTTCTCTGGAGACTTCCAAACCCACCTGGATGCATTCCTGTGGGGAATAACCTAAGTGATCCTGCTCTTGCAGGGGGGTTGGACCTGATGATCTCTTGAGGTCCCTTCCAACCTCTGATATACTGTGAGACTGTGACCCAAGAAGCAGCCACTTCATGTGGCATCATCACACTGTGGCCACTCTCACCATGAAGGCTAAGCTTGGCTCTCCACACCATTAGCACCACCTGGTCCCTGGCACAGGACTGGCCTGGACCAGCTTTCCAAGAGTTTCCAACCATAATGAGAGTCATACATCCAGAGACTCTTCCATTGGGGCATGATGGAGAGGATGGAAGTCAGTCTGGACATGAGCTGAGAAGTGTCCCTGAGAGGTTAAAGCCATAGTGGATAACTTCAGGACATTTTTGGATGGAAAGATGTTCATGACTGGTTTCAGGATTTATGGAGACATTGATCAGTTCCTGCCTGTGCCCAGGCTACCCCTTGTCCCTGCAAACACCTGATCATGCTCCCTCCTTCTTTTCTCTGCAGGGATGGTCAAGAACCAGGCTCAGATCCCAAAGAGAATGAAATATTTTCTGAAGGTGGTGGAGCAGACAATTTTAGGGTCAAAATGACCCATCCCTTGGCTCAGGTGGCCCAAGCCCTCCTCAGAGCATCCTCTTTGCTATCAGCAGCATCACTGCTGCACCTCATGGTGTCCCAGAGATGTCTACACATCTGCAGCCCTTGTTTGAAGTGCCCCAGACCTGCAGACTGTGCCAGCAGCAGCCTGAGCCATGGAGCTAATTACCCATGATAAGCTAATTAAAGGCTTCTGATAAAATCTGCCTGGCAGTCACAAGAACCTGTGGTAGCCCTAGTGGCAGGAGAGAGGGTGGCTGCTGGGATACCCAGAGCTCTGCTAGAACCCCTCCTCCTCCTCCTCCTCCCCTGCCCTCAAGAGGTTGTCAACACCTTTGCTTGGGCCTGGGTTGCCTCATTGTCATTGCTCAGTCCCCTCCCTGCCCTGGGATGGGTTTTGGCAGTGACCCTGGGGTTATGGATGCTGGCAGGAGCTTCATAGGGACAGTCCAGTGGAAAGCAGGGAGCAGGGAAAATGAGGGTTAGGAAAGGAGGGACCTCAGCATCCTCCTCCTGCTGCCATGGACCCCACCCCTGGGCACATCCATTCCTCAAGTCTTGGCTGAAATGAAAAGCAAAGTTCCCACAGGCAAAACCAGCCTTTGCTGCCCCAAAGCACAGAATCCCAGCATGTTAGGGCTTGGAAGGGACCTCCAGAGATCACCCCCTGATCCAAACCCCCTGTCAGAGCAGGATCACCTAGGGCAGATCACACAGGAACAGATCCAGGTGGGGTTTGAAAGTCTCCAGAGGAGGAGAGGTGCAGCTTGATGTGTTCAGGTGTTCATGTCAAGCCCTTCTCCAGAGACCTGCCCAGTTGTTATGAGCAGTGTCCCAGTGGGGATTAACCATCTTCAAACACTTCTGATCTTTCCTGACCCCCACCTGCCTGGGTGACAAGCAGTGGCCAGGGTCAGGCTGGCCAAGGCAGGGTCCCAGGGCTGTGGCATGCTTGGAAGGTTTAGCCCAGCAGAAAAGCTGGGAAATGCCTGTTGTTTGACTGGCTTTGATCAGGGATAAATCCCTCAGAGAGAGGCAGGGGAACAGCCCCAGGAAGGTTGGGGCTGTGTGTTTTGACTTCACACCATCAAAGTCTGCCCTAAGCGACCCTTGAAAGCGTGGAGGGGGCTGCAGGCTCTGGGCTGGGCAGTGAAGTGCTGCTGCCTTTCCAGGTGCATCAGCCTTGCCTGAGGGGGGCTGTAGGGCCAGATGGGGTGGCTTTGCTTCACCATTGTGTAGATGTTTGCCTCCTTCATCCTTGGTGATGCTGAGTCAGTGGGATCGCTCCCAGATCCACACCACCTCTGGGCAGAGCTGGGCTGGGCAGAGCCCATTGCTTGCAGCAGCCCAGACCCATCTCTGGGGTGAGCCTTCAGCCACTGCACAGCATCACCACTCAGCTGTGGAGCAGAGGATAGGAAAAATCCTGGAATCACGGAATCACAGAATGCTTTGAGTTGGAAGGGACCTGAAAGCTCATCCAGTTCCAACCCCCCTGCCATGGGCAGGGACACTTCCCACCAGCCCAGGTTGCTCAAAGCCTCATCCAACCTGACTTTGAACACTTTCAGGCTTGGAGCAACCAAAACTTCCCTGGGCAGCCTCTTCTAGAGCCTCACCACCCTCACAGGGAAGGATTTCTTCCTAATGTCTGATCCAAAGCCAGCTGCTTCTTCTGGAGCATCTCTCCTATGGGGACAGACTGAGAGAGTTGGGGTTGTGCAGTCTGGAGAGGAGAAGGCTCCCAGGAGACCTTCTTGTGGCCTTCCAGGATCTGAAGGGGGCTACAAGGAAGCTGGTGAGGAACTTTTGAGGGTGTCAGGGAGTGATAGGACTGGGGGGGGTGGAAAAAAATAGAAATGGGTATATTCAGATTGGATGTTAGGAAGAAATTCTTCCCCATGAGGGTGGTGAGACACTGGCAGAGGTTGCCCAGGGAGGTGGTGGAAGCCTCATCCCTGGAGGTTTTTGCAGCCAGGCTGGATGTGGCTGTGAGCAACCTGCTGTGGTGTGAGGTGTCCCTGCCCATGGCAGGGGGGTTGGAACTGGCTGAGCCTTGAGGTCCCTTCCAGCCCTGACAGTTCTATGATTCCATGATTCTTCCAGTCTGAAGCTGTTACTGCAACAGATCCCATGGCAAGCAGAGGGAAAGTGAGAAGGTGAGACCCCATGTTCCAGATGGAGGTGTGTGTGAGACAGCCAAGCTGACAGCTGCCTTGCAGAGGGGGGGATATGACCTTTGAAAGGTCACAGGTGCTGAGATCTTGATATGAAACATTTCAGAACAGGGCAGGACAGCCCTCTTCACACGTGGGGGTCACAGTGGTGCCTTCTACAGAGACCTCCACAGCAGACAGAAGATGTTGTGCTCATCCCTATCAGCCTCCCACCCACCCTGACCTACTCCAACCCCAGCTGCAATCAACATTTTTTGCTACAGAAAACCATTACCAGTAGCCCTGCTGCCCTGATAAAGTGGGATAAGCCTGTCAGCTTCTGATAAACTCCCAGTCTCCAGGAAAACAAAACACACCAGTGCCTTACTGGGGAGTCCTGGGACTGCCCAGCCTGCCTGGGGAGCACTGAGCAGAAAGCAACTGTCCCACAGTGCTGGGGGGAGCAGGGCAGACAAGGTTGTCTCAACACCTCCACGAAATACTTTCATATCCTTGCTGCTGCTGGTGCTGGTTGGGAGGTCAGGCACATAAGCTGGAGTCCCCCTTCCTCCTCAGATCCCCTGAAAAGGTCCTGCTGATAAGACAGCTCTGTTTACCTGGCCCAGCCACAAAGAAGAGCTTTGTCCACAGCCCCAAAGGTGCAAGTATTGCTGAGCAAACAGGGATGTCCTCAGCCCTTCACACCTGCATGGCCTTTGGAAAGGCAGCACAGAGCCACTACAGGCTGCAGGAGAATGTGGGAGGGGTGGTGGATGCTGGTCCTGTCATCCACTGGGATTTGTGTTCAGGCCTCTGGAGCTGAAGCTGCAGGTTTTGGGAGTCTTGGAAGCAGAATTAATATCCATCTGTGTTGAGGTTTTCCAGCTAGGCATGGATTCTTGTAGCTCATCTGCCTGCAGACCCACAGACAGTTCTGGCTCCTGCTGCTCTTAGCCTTTCCCACAACACAACCCTCACAGGGTTCCTCTGAGGCACATGCTCGCCAGAAAGGGAAACTGAGGCACAGTGGTGCTGGGTGGCTGGGCCAGGATTACATTGGGCTCAGGAGCAGAGCCATGGCAGGACCTTCTCTGCATCTGGTGGACTTCATTCTCACGGCAGAGCACAGAGAAGGCTGTGCCTGGGATGTGATGGCCCAGGGCAGTGTGTGTCCATGTACTGAGCCTGCACTGAGCACTGCCAGCCCAGCCCCAGCCTGGCCTGGACTCATCCCCAGCAGTGTGGGCAGCAGGGGCAGGGAGGGGATTCTGCCTCTCTGCTGTGCTCTGCTCACACTCCCCCTGCAGTGCTGGGGCAGCTCTGGAGCCCTCAGCACAGCACAGACAGGGACCTGCTGGAGCAGGGCCAGAGGAGGCCACAGCAATGCTGGCAGGGCTGGAAGCCCTCTCCTGGGAGCCAGGCTGAGAGAGTTGGGCTTGGGCAGCCTGGAGAGGAGAAGGCTCCAGGGAGACCTTCTGGTGGCCTTGCAGTGCTTCAAGGGCTGAGCAGAAAGCTGGGGACAGACTTTTGAGCAGGGCCTGATGTGACAGGACAAGGGGGGATGGTTTGGAAGTCAAAGAGAGAGATTGAGAGTGGAGAGAAGGAAGAAATGTTTGACCCTGAGGGTGGTGAGAGCCTGTCCCAAGTTGCCCAGAGAAGTGGGAGCTGCCCCATGGCTGGCACCAGTGCAGGTCAGGTTGTTTGGGGCTGTGAGCCCTGCTCTGGTTGCAGATGTCCCTGCTGGCTGCAGGGGATAGGACTGGATGAGCATGGAAGGTCCCTTGCAACCCAAAGCACTCTGGGATTCTGCCATTCTGTGCTCCAGCAGATCTTCCCTTAGGACAAGCAGCATTGGTCAAGAGTGAGCTTGGAAGAGAGGAGAACTGACCCCACTAGTTGCTTTGTCATCAGCAGCTGCCACATGTTGGGGTGTTTGTAGAGCAGAAACAAGGGCAGAACAGCAAGAACAAACTCAAGGGCCAGTGATCACCCTCCAGCCATGCCTGGGGGGATGTGTGGCCTCTGTTTCCATAGCCACTCTAGGACTGGGTCCTGAACAGGGTCTGTTTGCAGCCACCTACTGCATTTTATTAGCACAGTGAGGAGGTGCTGATGGTGCCTGGCCCCAGCCTCCTGGAATGATGTTTCCCTGCCTCAGCAGAGCACTTCACAGGTTTCCAGGGGCTCAGGCTCTTTTCAGGGTCACTTGTTGGGGAAGTGAAGCAGTTCAAAGTGATTAAGGAACATCAGTGTCTTAAAAACAGAGAGAGAGCCATCACCTAGGGAAGAGCAATACTTATTTTGGACCAGTGGTGCTTGCTCTCTGCTTTTGAAGGCTCTGGCTCCTCACTGCACAGCAGCAGGGAAACCAAGACACTGCTCCTACCAAGCACTCCCCCATTTTGAAATGTGTTTATTAGTATGGCAGGGTTGGAAAACATTTTCAAACTGTGGGTGACTCTCAGTCTTGGCTCCAGCAGCTGAGAGTACCTCAAGGCTTTGGTCTCCTCTCTGGACCTGTTTGTCCTCTGGGACTCAGGTGATGGTGGCATGGGTAGAGATCATAGTATCACAGCATGGTAGGGGTTGGAAGGGACAAGGACACAGGGACAAGGAGCTATGGGTACAAGCTAGAACACAGGAGGTTCCACCTCAACATGAGGACCTTCAGAGATCATTGAGTTCAATCCTCCTGCCAAGGCAGCATCACCTAGAGCAGGTCACCCAGGAATACATCCAGATGGGTCTAGAAAGTCTCTAGTGAAGGAGACTCCACAACCTCTCTTGGCAGCCTGCTCCAGGGTTCCAGCACCCTTACAGTGAAGAACTTTCTCCTCCTGTTGAGGTGGAACCTCCTGGGTTCTAGTTTGTATCCATACAAGATGAGTTTTGCTGTCCCTCCTGGTCTGACCTGTGGGCTGGGAAGGAGCCCATCCTTCCCATGCTGAGAAGCATCTCCTCACCAGGGAAAGAGTCACCCAGCAAGAGTGGCTGGGTCCAGGCTGTGTTACACTCTGCTGGGCTCTCCACAGCAGCACAGATGCTGAGCCCCACTCTGCTGGGTGGAAACGATGGTGCTGAGCTGCCAGCTGCTCCCCTGAGCTGCCAACTGCTCCCCTGAGCTGCCAACTGCTCCCTTGAGCCAGCTTGGCCTCAGAGACAAACCAAAACCTTTCCCAAGAGCTGTCATCTGTCAAAGCTTGTGTTACTGTCTGGCACATCAAGTGGCCAAGCTGAGGTTTGTAACTCATGGAGAAGGGGAGGAGGCCCAAAGCCACCCTCTGCTCCATCTCCCAGCACCAGGCAAGGGCTGGAGCAGCATCTGCAAGCAGAGGCAGGACCATCTCCCAGACAGGCCCACAATGTGGGATGAAACAGAGGGGACCATCCCCCAGGAAGGTTCCTTTCCCTGGGGCTTTGGTCTGTACTGTACCACAGCAGCTCCATGGGTCACTTGTGGGAGCTGCTTGCAGGGTACCATCCTTCCCCAGCTTCAGGAGGATGCTGTCCTCTGGGCAGGGGTCCCTTGCTCCTCTCTGTCCCAGGGGTATGGCACAGCTTGAGGTGAGGAGGTGACATGATCCTGGCTGAAAGGAGGGAAGGCAGCAGCAAACAGATGGTCAAGGAAGGACAAAAGGGTCACTGAAAAGACAAAGTGGTGCCAAATTGGCCTCCAAAGGGAAAGCTTGCAGGAGCTGATCTTCAGAGAGCTGGTTCTGGTACAGGAGCCTGCACTCTGTGTCACCTCAGAGGGGATGCTGCAGGCTTTGGTGGGAGATGATGAGCCAGGGCTTGGTAATGAGCTCTGGTAGCTGCCAGCTGCAGGGCTCCCTGCTAGCAGGTCTGACTGGGACCACTTTAACAACTCCCCTGGCCCTGCTCCAGGCAAGATTGGGAAATGATCTGGGGTTAAACAAACACCCCACGATCCTGAGCACGCTGGGCTTGCTTTTAAACACTCAGCCTCACAGGGGGCTGGATTAGCACAGCCCAGAAGCAGGGACTGGGCACACAAGTGGCACCATTTGAATCTGGGTCTGCCCTGGAGCAGTCACAGCATGATCTGGTTTCAAACCAGCTTTGCACTGCTTTCACCTCTTGGCTGCTGGGGAGACATGGCCAAGTTTCCTGGCTCGGTGGGGCAGGGGTGGAAGCAGAGTGAAGGATGTTTGTATCCATGGGTCTGTTAGGCTGAGAGGTTGGAATCCAGAGTTTTAAAGTCCCAGAATCCCAGAATGACAGAATTGGTAAGGCTTGGAAGGGACCTCTGGAGATCATCCAGTCCAAACCCCTTGCCAGAGCAGGATCAGCCAGGGCAGGTCATGCAGGAACACATCCAGGTGAGCCTTGAAAGTCTCCAGAGAAGGAGACTCCACAACCTGTCTGGGCAGGCTGCTCCAGTGCTCTGTGAGCCTCACAGTGAAGAAGTTCCTCCTCATTTTAGATAGAACTTCCTATTCTCAGATTTCTGCCCATTGCCTCTTGTCCTGTCACTGGAGACCACTGAGGAGGGTCTGGCCCCATCCTCCTGACACCCATTAGACATCTGTAAGCATTGAGAATACCTCCCCTCAGCTGCTCTTCTCCAAGGCTTTTGAGCCTTCCCTGGGTTGGTTGTAGTGTCAGACCTTTGAGTAACCTCTGCTCTGAATGTGCAAACTCTTTCAACCTCTGGTTTTGCTGTGCCATTAACCCTCAAATGACTTCTATATCCCCTGCCTCACACATGCTCCTTCAAGACCTGTGCTCCTCACCAGCCACTTCAGCCTTTCATCTGGGTTGGAGCATTGCTCTGATGCTTACAGTGCTCACTCATGAGACTTGTGGCTCTAGACCCTTCAGCAGATGTTTCAGCCCTTGCTCTGGGCTGCAGCACCACTTTGAGGCTTGCAGTGCTCAGATCCCTGCCACCTGACCTGCCTGCTCTTGGACTGTGGTTTTACAGAAACACCACAGAATCGATCAGCTCAAGCACCTGGGGACTGGGCTGTTGGTTGTGGCACCTTGAGAAGCATCCTCACAACCTGCAGCAGGTCATAACTGCCCAGTGAGGTTAGCAGAGCAGACAGGTAGGAGGTAAGCACCATCACTGGGGAGGAATAACAGCAGGCACCAGGACAGGTTAGAGGCTGCCCTGCTGGAAAGCAGCTCCACAGAGACAGACCTTGGAGTGCTGGTGGGCAGCAAGTTCTGCATGGGACAGCAATGTGCTCTTGTGGCCAAGAGAGCCAATGGGATCCTGGGGTGCAGCAAGAAAGGTGTCCAGCAGGCCTGGGAAGTTCTTCTACCTCTCTACTCTGCCCTGCTGAGACCACACCTGGAGTACTGTGTCCAGTTTGGGGCTCCCCAGGTCAAGAGAGACAGAGACCTGCTGGAGAGAGTCCAACAGAGAGCCAGGAGGATGCTTAGGGGACTTGAGCATCTCCCCTGGGAAGAGAGACTGAGAGCCCTGGGGCTGTTTAGTCTGGAGAAGAGAAGGCTGAGAGGGATCTGATCAATGTCTATCAATAGCTGAGGGGTGGGGGGCAGGAGGAGGGGGCCAGGCTCTGCTGGGTGGTGCACAGTGATAGGACAAGGAACAATGGAGACAAACTTGAACAGAGAAGATTTCAGCTCCACAGGAGGAGAAACTTCTTTCCAGTGAGGGTGGCAGAGCCCTGGAACAGGCTGCCCAGGGGGGTTGTGGAGTCTCCTTCTCTGGAGCCTTTCCAACCCCACCTGGATGCATTCCTGTGCAGACTCCCCTGGGTGATGCTGCTCTGGCAGGGGGTTGGACTGGGTGAGCTCTGGAGGTCCCTTCCAACCTCTGATATACTGTGAGACTCTGAAACTGTGATCTTGTGGGGTAGAGAGAGGAGAAAGGTCTTGCAAAGAACCACAGGCCCTGGAGTGGTGGGAGGAAAGCTGCTGTTGAGATCTGTAGCAGATAAGAGGGAAACCACAAAGCCAGAGCCTAAGTGGGTGGATTGTTGCCAAGTGGATCCCCCTGGACTCTAAATAAATAGCAACACTTAAGGAGAGCCTTGGAGCTGGGGTGGGCAGTGGGGGCTGGGGGCTGTGTGCTCTCTGTGATAACCTGTGGGTTGTTGGGTGAGCTCTCCCCTTAGCTCCTGCCTTTGGATGACATCTGGATGAATTATGGGATGCAATCAACTCATTTCAAAGTACTTACAACCTCAGGAGGCTGGCCTGGGGGGGGGGGGGTTCAATCACATAAAGAAAGCTGATGACAGCCTGGTGTCATCTCAGAGATTTAAACCAGAGAGGTCACTTCTTGAGTTCTCCCTTCTCAAAAACAAACAAACAAAAATAATTAGGCTCCTTCCAAGCTGAAGCTCATCTCTGAACTTCCTGAACAGTACCTGATTTGAAGGGGAAAATCTCCTGCTCAAACTCAACAGCTACAGAAAGGAAGAGAGCTCTTGCTGCAGCACCTAGGAAGTGCCTGTGAATGCCATCCCTTCACTGGCCATGTTGGCACCTGAAGGAGGGTGCAATGTGCTGGCAGCTCAGTGCAGGACAGGAGAACCTGGCATAGCTTTGTTGCCCTTCTCTGGACCTGCTCCAGCACCTCAATGTCCTTCTTGGAGTGAGGGACTCAAAACTGAACCCAGGAATCAAGCTGTGGTCTCACCAATGCCTGGTACAAGGGCACAATGGGTTCCCTGTTCCTGCTGGCCACACCACTGCTGATCCAGGCCAGGATGCTGGTGGCCTTCTCAGCCACCTGGGCACACTCTGGCTTATTTTCATCTGCTCTCAACCAGCACCCACAGGTCCTTTCCCACTGGGCAGTTTCCAGCCTCTCTGCCCCAAGCCTGGAGCCTTCATGGGGTTGTGCAGGACTAAGCACCTTGTTGTTCCTCATCCCATTGGCCTTGGTTCATGGATTCAGCCTGCCCAGATCTTTCTGTAGAGCCTTTCTACCCTACTTGAGGCAAACTTACTGAGGGTGCCTCCATCTCCTCATGCAGATCACTGATGAGGAAGTAAAACAGGACTGGCCCCAGCACTGAGCCCTGGGGAGCAGCACTTGGGACCTGCCACCAACTGAATTTAACTCCATTCCCCACCACTTTTAGGGCCTGACCATCACCCCAGTGAAGAGTACACCCACCCAAGCCATCAGCAGCCACTTTCTCCATGTCACTCCTCTAGGAAGTGTCATCAAAGGCTTCCCTGAAGTCCAGGTAGACAACACCCACAGCCCTTCCTTTCTGAAAGTATCTTAGTAGATCATCCCATGGGCCAGCTTGTCATAGAGTCACAGAACTGTCAGGGTTGGAAGGGACCTCAAGGATCATCCAGTTTCAACCCCCCTGCCATGGGCAGGGACACCTCACCCTAGATCAGGTTGCTCAGAGTCCCATCCAGCCTGGAGGTCAGGTTGCTCAAGCAGTAGACTGTGTCTTTGTAGACTATGAGGTTGAAGCCCTCATCTCCAGACTGCTTTCTGAGGTGCTCTGGATGCAAGAAGGCTCCACTCCAGCCTCTGCAGAGGAGCAGATGTCCCCTCCCAGAACATTCTCTGGAGGAAGCAAGGGTGATTTGCAGCCTGTTTCCAGGCACTTGGAGTCCATCCCTGTGTGCTGCACCAGGGTTAGGCTTGCTTTGTGATTTGCATCCTGTGTTGAGTAAGACTTGCTTTTGTCTTGGGATGAAATGCCTTGGGTTGAGAGGCTGCCACAAATCTCCACAGTGCAGTGCCACACAAGGGGCCCACAGGTTTCTTGCCCATCCACATTGCCTGTTGGCAGACAATTCAGCTGCCTGGTGGCCTTCAAGGAGCCATCAGAGGTCACTGGAGGTGTCCCCCCAGGCTTCAAGGCAGGACTAGAGAAATCAGTGGGACCTTGGAGGCTGGGAGCAGCTGGTTGCCACGTGTGCTGGCGAGCAAGGAGGAGATCTCCACTGCTCAGAGACTGCTGTAGCTGGCTCATAAGCTGAACATCCCAGAGCTGTAAATCTCTCAGGAATAAGCCTTGCTCTTGCTTCTCTGATGCTTCCTGCAGGGCCAGAAATACCATGTGGACAGCCAAGAAATACCTAGTGAGGCTTTGGTGCTTCGGTCCAGGCTGGAACTATTAAATGCAGAAGTTATGAAAATCTCTCTCTCTCCCTGAAGTTCATCAAAACATCTAACAGACCACAGCCAGGTTCAGGTCCTAGGTTAAGTCAGGACTGTCACTGTCAGAACAAGTTCCCATGGCATGGGGGGGGGACTGGAGGGGCAGCCACCATGCTTGGCTTGCAGCAGCTGCTGGGTGCTGTCCAAAGGGATCTTGGGCTGTTGGGAAGAGCTTTGGTCCTGCAGCACTGGAGAAAAGTTGAGGACTGTGATTTTTTGACAAAGTAGCCCTCAGTAGCTGATGAGATGGGACTTGTTCTTCCCTCTTTGGGGTCTGACCTATGAGCAGCTCTGGACTTTGTCTCTGTGTCTGTTCTCAGAACCACATGGCAGAGGCCACATGCTGGTTGTTGGCTTTGCCAAGCTGTCTGCTGCCCAGTTCTGGCAGCCAGTGTTTGAGCTGCTGGACAGCTGCTTTACCATGGATGTGCCTGGTTTATCTCTACTGTCTGCTGGGGTGAGGACAACCCCCAAAACACAGAGTTGAAGCCACCAAGTTCTGCTCTTTAATGTTTGCTTCTCCTACCCACTCCCTGGCATCTACTCACAGTTCACCCTTCCTGCTGACAAACCATCTCTGCTGGGGAGGTCTGATGGATGGAGGTGGATCCCATACCAAAGGCAGGAGGGAGAAATGTGGCTTTGGCACTGCCATGCTCAGCACCTGAGAGTCCAGCAGCAGGACAAGCATCTACTACAGGCCTGGATTTGAGCTTGGTTTGGCCATTGAGAATAAGATCTTAGCTGCAAAAAGCTTCAGCCAAACCTGTCCCCCAGTTTTCAGTGGCTTCAAATCTTAGCTGAGCTTCAGCAGTTCTTCTTAGAGACAACAAAGGACACATCCCTAGGAGGGAGCAATGTTTTTCTGTTTAAGCTTTGGCTTCAAATATAAGGGCAGGAGGTTTCCTCTAAGGAAAGAAACTCCCCCCCCCCTCCCCCCCCCAATATGTTAGCCTTGGCACAAGGCTCCCTCTTTCACTCCCCTTGCTTCTCATTAGCAGCTGAATCGTTGCAGCAGGAACTTTTCCAGAAGTACTCAGCCTGAGTCAAACACCCAGGCTCAAACCTTTCAGCCCAAACAGTGAATTTGGCATTTCTTTTTTTCCCAGAAAAGAAAAGGAAGCTCTTCTCCTTGGCAAGCTCAGGCAGGTGTGAACACAAACACCTCATGTTGGGCTCAAAGCCTCACTTTCTTACTGCCCAAACACTCATTTAGAGCAGCCAAAGACCCATTTGAATGGTGTAAAGCCCCATTTTTACAACAAAAATCCTCACAGCCTTTTAGTTGCAACCAACAGTTTGAAATTTAGGGTCCAAACCCTCAATCTTAGGGTCCAAAGCCCCATTTCTAAGTTGCTGAACATTGCTGTTACTTGGGCTTCAGCATTGCAGAGCCTTCTTATACCTTGCAGAAACAGTGCTGGCAGAAGGGCACCTCCAGGATCTCCCAGTCCCTGGAGCATGTAGAGGTTTGGCAAATATGGGCAAAGGAGGAAGTGAAGGGCACTTGGGGTGTGCAGCATGCCCAGGGAAGAGCTGGGTTACCCTGATGGCATCTTCACACAATCCCAGCATGGTGGGTGCTGGAAGTGACCTCTGGAGGTCATCAAGTCCAGCTCCCCTGCTAAAGGAAGTTTGCCTACATCAGGTTGCCCAGGATTACAGAATCACAGAAACATTCAGGTTGGAAAAGACCCTCAGGGTCACCAAGTCCGACCATTGACCCTGCTCTAGAAGGGTCACCCCTAAGTCACATCCCCAAGCACCACATCTAAACCACCTTTAAACACATCCAGGTTTGGTGACTCCACCACCTCCCTGGGCAGCACATTCCAATGCCTGATCACATCCTTGTGTAGAGCTCCTGTCTAGAGCTTTCTCACCAAATTGCCATTCCTCAGGTTTCTCATGCATGGCAAGGTCTTCTCTTCTCTTCTCCAACCCCTTTTTGTGTCACCAGAAAGATCTTTGCAGCATATTTCTCCCCAGGAACCCTCTCTCCCTCTTCACCAACATTTGCACTTTGGCCTTTTGGTACTCTCAGGGGTGTTGCTCATGGGTGGAGAAGTGCAAGAAGCCTCATGGGGAGCAGGTTGGAGGGTGAGGAGCTGCCTTTGACCTCAGCAATGGGAAGTCTCTGGGAAGCACCAGCCAGGATGGGGCTTTCCTTCCCCCCCTCCCCCAGCAGTGCACTCTTGCTCTTGCTTTAAGCCAGGCTCTGTTTTGGTGGGCACTGCCATAGCTGCATGTTCTGTGGTGCACCCACCCTTTCCTCCACCTCTTTGCTCTGCTGTCAGGAAAACCTGGGGCCTGGCACAGACCCTGAGCCTCCCCCTCGAGCCACTGATGGATTTCCCCTTCGGTGGCTTAGCTGGAGAAAACCAAACCCACTTCCAAGCCTCCGCCTCCTCCTCCTCCTCCTCCTCCTCCTCCTCACTCAGACTTCACACAGATGGATTTTCCCAAGCAAACATTTGTGTTTAGTGTTGGCCAACTGGAGCTGTGGTGGGTGGCACTGAGCCAGCAGGGGCTGGATCCAGCCGCTCAGTTCCGACGGCTCCGAGTTCCCGGTGCCACACATGGTGGTTGGACTGTGCAGGACTTTGCTGCCACCACAGCTGCTCTTCATCCAGGCTTTGCCATTTTGCTGCAGCAAGCATGGAGAGAAACCTCCTCCCCAGCTTGGGCAGCATCCGTGCCAACCAGGGGGAACATCCTGAAGGGCCACACCACCCAGAACTGCTCACCAGCAGAGCTCCAACCATCACAGCCCCAGCTGGACTGCTGGCATGCAGCGCTGCAGGAGCTTCACTTTCATGCCCAGCTGCTCCAAAACCTCAAACCAGCCAGCAGAAAACTTGGAGGGACACAATGTTGTAGGGGATCAGGGACACCCTGCTGCTCTCTCCCATGGCGACTTTCACTTCACCTCCCAGTCCAGCAAGTAGAAAGCTCTCTGCTAGCTCTGGCTTGCTCCATCCCCATTGTCCCCTCTTTGATCTAAAATGTGGCTCTCTCCTTGACCAGTGTGGACCTCAAAAACTACTCTCCAGTGTCTGGAGAGCAAAGCCCCTCCCTGGATGGGCACGAGCAGGGTGCCCTTCTCAGTGACCTGGACTAGGCACACAAAGCTTCCTCCTGCAGAAGAGAAATAATGGTTCAGGCTGAGCTAGCAATTTTCTGGCCAAGGAAATAAAAAAACTTAACTGGGGAAAGAAAAAAAAAAAGAAAAGGACAATTTTAAGGAGACTGAGCCTGTTCATAAATTCAAGTTGAATTTAGAGATTACTTTCAGCCCCTGGCTTCTCCTACCCTCCCCTTTCCTTTCCCTTCCCCTCCCTCCCCCTTCCCCCGAATTATTGTTTGCAAAAATTGAAACAAAATGTGTTGGGGTTTTCGTTTGTTTAAAAAAAGCAATTTGCATTTTGAAAACTGCCCCAGATATAAGTTTTGGAAGGGTGGGGTCTTTTGAAAGGGCTGCATTGTCACTGCTGAATGAAAACCACCCAGAGGAATGCGTCCTGGGAGACAGTGGGGCCTGGGGGGACACGGTGGCAGCACAAAAGACCACAGCCACATCTCCCCCCACACCGCTCCAGCCTGTGCCTCCCCTTCACCTACCTCCTTTCCTTCTCCCAAAGGGAAAATCCTGCCCACCTTGACCTTCCTCAACACATCCATTTGACCAAGTCACTGCTGTAGTTTCTGCTGTACTTTCTTCGCCCAGCTCCAGACCACAGCTTTCCCCTTTCCCACTCCAGCCTTCTCCAGGTTTCTGAACATCTGCTTTTAAACCATATTCTGGATGTACAGATTGGAGCCTGGCAGGCAGGTAGGGGTTGTTTGATGAAGCTCTGTACATCTGTGTGCAATAAAGTCAGCGAACAAAAGGCTTGTGAGGTCCTTGGCAAAGCAAGAGAAAGAAGAGAGCTGAGGAGACAGCAGCACTGAGCTTCGGCAAGGAGCTGGAGCCAAAACCTTTCATCAAGGAGGTCTCAGCACCTGGGGCAGGGTTGCCCAGAGCTGGGTCTGCAGCCTGTGCAGGGGGTGCCTTCTCCACAGGGTGAAAGGCAAAGCATGGGGAGCAGAGGTGGTGCCAGGACTGGGAGGTGATTTTTCTTCCAGCTGGCGAAGGCGTTCATAGAAAGAAAAGATGGGTTGCTAAAGAGCCACTTTCTGTGGCAGGGAAATCCAAACCAAGAAGCACTGGCTGGAAATTAAAGCCAGGCCTGTTCATGTTAGGAAGGAGGGAAAATGTTTTAGCACAGCAGGGGATGAACCCTGGGCAAGGGAAAGGGTGGGCAGGAGCTGTGCTTCCTGTGTGCCTCCATCCAGGGAACATGTGGCTGGCTGACTGCACTCCCTGCCCGCTGCTCCCAGGGCCTTCAGAGCCAGGATCCAAAAGCATCTTCAGCTGGGAAGGAAGAATAAACTGCAGCAGTACAGGTTGGGAGAGGATCTGCTGGAGAGCAGCCCTGTGGAGAAGGACCTGGGAGTGCTGGGGGATGACAAGTTCTGCATGGGACAGCAATGTGCCCTGGGGGCCAAGAAGGCCAATGGGGTCCTGGGGGGCATTCAGAGTGTGTCCAGCAGAGCCAGGGAGGTTCTCCTCCCCCTCTACTCTGCCCTGGTGAGGCCACACCTGCAATATTGCATCCAGTGCTGGGCTCCCCAGTTCAGGAGGGACAGGGATCTGCTGCAGAGAGTCCAAGGGAGGGCTCCAAGGATGCTGAAGGCACTGGAGACTGCCTGGTGAGGAGAGACCGAGAGCCCTGGGGGTGGTTAGTCTGGAAAGGAGAAGACTGAGAGGGGATTTAATAAATGTTTATAAATATCTGAGGGCTGGGGGTCAAGAGAGAGGGGACAGGCTCTGCTCAGTTGCATCCTGGGATAGTTAATGGATAGAAACTCCAGCACAGGAGGTTCCACCTCAACATGAGGAGCAACTTCTTCCCTGTGAGGCTCACAGAGCACTGGAACAGGCTGCCCAAAGAGGTTGTGGAGTCTCCTTCTCTGGAGACTTTCAGGACCCATCTGGATGCATTCTTGTGTGACCTGTGATGGATTCTATGGTCCTGCTTGGGCAGGGATTTGGACTCAATGATCTTCAGAAGTTCCTTCCAACCCCTAGCATCCTCTGACCCTGTGATCTTGACCTGCTTTGAGTCCTTGTTGGTCCTAACGTCCAGCTCCCAGCTGTGGTGATTTGCTCACACTTAGCACCTGCAGACCCCCAGCAGCAGCTTTCTCCAAGGCTGTGGCAGCAGTGTGGTGGATCTCATCACACATGTCCTAGCCTCGTGCCCACTAAGGACTTCCTGACTCCTAGATGGGTCATTTGTTGCATTGTCCTCATTCTTCCATCCCTCTGTGCTTTTGTCAGGGAAAAAATAGGATGGTTCTTTTCCCCCAGTCAGAAACCTTGCTGGATATCTGCAAAGATATCAGGCTACAGATGGAGCTGCCAGCTAGCCCTGGCTGGTGGCCAGCAGTGCACAGCACTGGCCACTAAGAACCCAGGCACTCAGAGTGAGCACAGGAGATGGCCATTTCAATTCCAACCACTCCCCTTGGATGACTTTGGCCCCTTCTGTCTGCACAAACAGGTGGATCAGGAGGGGGTGGATGATGGAAAAGCAGTTGTGTGGGAGGCAATCAGTGCCTGGCAGATGTCCCTGGAGCCCTGTGAGTGCAGGTGGAAGGAGGAGACAGAGCCAAGGCTGAGTGGATGGAGCCAAAAAAAAGCTGAGAAGTCACAGCAGAGGGGTGGCCATCACTCCCTGGCTGCTTGTGGTGCTTGTGGAAAGCTCGCAGAGGGACCAAGTGCAGGGATGCTGGGCATGGAGAGGAGCTCAACCAGCCCACACCTTCTCCCAGCTCATTCACTCCCTCCTGGCAGGGTTTATGACCCAAGGCACAAACATCTTTAGGTTGTGGCTCCAAGGAGACCTTCCTGTGGCCTTCCAGGATCTGAAGGGGACTACAAGAAAGCTGGGGAGGGACGTTTTAGGGAGTGATAGGACCGGGAGGAGTGGAGCAAAACTAGAAGTGGGGAGATTCAGATTGGATGTTAGGAAGAAGTTTTACACCATGAGGGTGGTGAGACACTGGCACAGGTTGCCCAGGGAGGTGGTGAAAGCCTCATCCCTGGAGGTTTTTGCAGCCAGGCTGGATGTGGCTGTGAGCAACCTGCTGTAGTGTGAGGTGTCCCTGCCCATGGCAGGGGGGTTGGAACTGGCTGAGCCTTGAGGTCCCTTCCAACCCTGAGAACTCTATGATCCTATGGTTCTCCTGCTCTGCCAGCACTTGCTGGAGGTGTGAGGTTGGGCCTCCTCCTGTCAGCCAGAGGAATTCAGATTGCCAAGCAGGGAGAGAGCAGTCTCCATCCCACTGGTGGGACGTGTCCAGAGGATTTTGCTCTCCTCGTTCCTCTCACGTCCCGAGTTCACTGGGGATTGTTGCTGAGAAATACTGGGGAACCAGGCTGTCATTTTCTGGGCTGAAATCTGATAATTTAGCACAATGTAGCATGGCTTTGTCTGGGGCAAGCACCATAAGGTAAACAGGAAGGAATGAGGGATTAAGACATCTCTGCTCTAAAGGAAGGTGACAAGCCCGGAGCCGTGACACCTTCGTGCCGAGGCGAGAGGCCCAGCTGTGGGTTGGCATTGCACAGCTGTATTGTTTCGGGGGGTGAAGAGCAAATAAAAGCAAAGGGAAAAGAAAACAAGCTATAAAATTCTCAGCAAAGCCCAGAGCAACTGCCTCTTGATGTTCCCCTGACAGCTCTGGGGAGAGGCAGGCGAGGGGTCGAGCTTTTGAAGTCCTGAAGCCGTCCTTTGCAAAGGCCTCCTGTTAAAATAGTCTCTGTGTTGACATTAGGCTGCATATGGTGGAGAAATTGGACATCTCCTGACAGGTCTGGTCACAGCAAGAGCAATCAAAGCAGAGGGGGACTTGGGGGTGTTTGACTGACTGGGTCTGTCCTGGAAATATTTCTGCTCTGAAAGGGTCCTCAAACATTGCAATGGTCTGCCCAGGGCAGTGATGGAGTCACCATCTGGAGCAGGCTGCCCAGGGGGGTTGTGGAGTCTCACTCTCTAGAGATATTCAAAACACACCTGGATGTGTTCCTCTATGATATGCTCCAGGTGACCCTGCTGTGGCAGGAGGGTTGGACTGGGTGAGCTTTGGAGGTCCCCTCCAACCCCTAACATTCTGTGATTCTGTGATCCCTGGTGATTTATTTACCTTCTTCCACTGTTCTGTTCAAGATCTATGAGAAAATGTTTAAAGGCTTAGCTTAAACCTGCCACAGCTGGGTGCAGATTCAACAAGGCCAAGTACCAGGGTCTGCCCTTTGGCCACAACAACCCCATGCAGCCCTACAGGCTGGGGTCAGAGTGGCTGGAGAGCAGCCAGGCAGAGAGGGACCTGGGGGTACTGGTTGACAGCAGTTGAACATGAGCCAGCAGTGTGCCCAGGTGGCCAAGAAGGCCAATGGCATCCTGGCCTGGATCAGGAATAGTGTGGCCAGCAGGAGCAGGGAAGTCATCCTGCCCTGTGCTCAGCACTGGTTAGACCACACCTTGAGTGCTGTGTCCAGTTCTGGGCTCCTCAATTTCAGAAGGACATTGAGAGACTTGAATGTGTCCAGAGAAGGGCAATGAGGCTGGGGAGGGGTCTGGAGCACAGCCCTGTGAGGAGAGGTTGAGGGGGATGGGGGTGTGCAGCCTGGAGAAGAGGAGGCTCAGGGCAGACCTCATTGCTGTCTACAACTACCTGAAGGGAGGTTGTAGCCAGGTGGGGCTTGGGCTCTTCTCCCAGGCAACCAGTGCCCCGCTCTGCCAGGGGGTTGGACTCAATGGTCTCTTTGGTTCCCTTCCTACCCCTAACATCCTGTGATCCTGCGAACAAGAGGACACAGTCTCAAGATGTGCCAGGGGAAGTTTAGGCTCCAAGTGAGGAGAAAGTTCTTCCCAGAAAGAGTAATTGGCCACTGGAATGTGCTGCCCAGGGAGGTGGTGGAGTCACCATCCCTGGAGGTGTTCAAAAAAGGCTTGGATATGGCACTTGGAGCCAGGGTTTAGCTGTCAGGAGGTGTTAGGTATTAGGTAATAGGTTGGACTTGATGAGCTCTGAGATCTTTTCCAACTTGGTTGATTCTGTGTGATTCTGTGACTGTGATTCTGTGATTCTATGGTTCTGTGATTCTGTGATTCTTTGATTCTCTGATTCTGTGATTCTCTGATTCTCTGATTCTATGATTCTATGATTCTGTGATTCTCTGATTCTGTGATTCTCTGATTCTGTGATTCTCTGATTCTTTGATTCTCTGATTCTGTGATTCTATGATTCTGTGATTCTATGATTCTGTGATTCTCTGATTCTTTGATTCTCTGATTCTGTGATTCTTTGATTCTCTGATTCTGTGATTCTATGATTCTGTGATTCTCTGATTCTTTGATTCTATGATTCTGTGATTCTGTGATTCTGTGATTCTGTGATTCTATGATTCTGTGATTCTGTGATTCTGTGATTCTTTGATTCTATGATTCTGTGATTCTATGATTCTGTGATTCTATGATTCTGTGATTCTGTGATTCTCTGATTCTTTGATTCTATGATTCTGTGATTCTCTGATTCTGTGATTCTCTGATTCTTTGATTCTATGATTCTGTGATTCTCTGATTCTCTGATTCTCTGATTCTGTGATTCTCTGATTCTTTGATTCTCTGATTCTGTGATTCTCTGATTCTATGATTCTGTGATTCTGTGATTCTATGATTCTGTGATTCTCTGATTCTTTGATTCTCTGATTCTGTGATTCTCTGATTCTTTGATTCTATGATTCTGTGATTCTATGATTCTGTGATTCTCTGATTCTATGATTCTGTGATTCTGTGACTGATTCTGTGACTCTGATTCTGTGGCTCTGTGTTTCTGTGATTCAGCTGCTGACAGTCTCTGCTCTCTCCCTCTCTCTCAGCCTGCAACTGCAACCTGCACGCCCGGCGGTGCCGCTTCAACATGGAGCTGTACAAGCTGTCGGGGCGCCGGAGCGGCGGCGTCTGCCTCAACTGCCGCCACAACACCGCCGGCAGGCACTGCCACTACTGCAAGGAGGGCTTCTACCGCGACCTCAGCAAGCCCATCTCCCACCGCAAGGCATGCAAAGGTACTGGCTGGGCTGGGCTGGATGGGCTGGGGGTGTGTTGAGGTGGTGGAGTTGACATCCCTGGAGGTGCCGCAGTACATTAGAGGTTGGAAGGGATCTCCAGAGCTCATCCAGTCCAACCCCCCTGCCAGAGCAGCATCACCCAGGGCAGTCTGCACAGGAATGCATCCAGGTGGGGTTGGAAAGGCTCCAGAGAAGGAGACTCCACAACCCCCCTGGGCAGCCTGCTCCAGGGCTCTGTCACCCTCACTGGAAAGAAGTTTCTCCTCAGGTTGAGGTGAAACCTTCTCTGTTCAAGTTTGAACCCATTGTTCCTTGGCTTATTGCTATGCACCACCCAAAAGAGCCTGGCCCCCTCCTCCTGTCCCCCACCCCTCAGCTATTGATAGACATTGATCAGATCCCTCTCAGCCTTCTCTTCTCCAGACTAAACAGCCCCAGGGCTCTCAGTCTCTCTTCCCAGGGGAGATGCTCAAGTCCCCTAAGCATCCTCCTGGCTCTCTGTTGGACTCTCCAGCAAGTCTCTGTCTCTCTTGAACTGGGGAGCCCAAAATGGACTTGATGATACCTGAGGTCTTTTCCAACCTGGTTGATTCTGTGATTCTGTGATCTTGGAGCCCTCTTCCAACCTGGTTGATTCTTGGTAGCACCCCCCCTCCTGCCCCGCCACCACCATGTGGTAGTTTAGGCTGTACCTTGAAAATTTTCCACAGATCTTGAACAGAAAGTGGTAAAATGAAACCATTCTCCCCCAAACACCCATCTCCTGCTCCCACAGAATCACAGAATTAACCAGGTTGGAGAAGACCTTCAAGATCATCAAGTCCAACCTATCTCCACCCTCCACCCCTCAACCCCAGCATCACTTAACCCACACATGGAACCTGTCACTGCTTAGGGAGAGGCAAGAACAGTAAAAGGGGAAACAATTTGTATTTCTGCTCAGCAAATGGAGCTGTTTGAGGTTTCTTTCTCTGTGGTGCACATGGTCAGGGCTTCAGCCAGGGCAGGAGCAGCAGTAAGATATTGAGGGGACTGGAACTTCTCTCATGTAAGGAAAGGCTGAGAGGGCTGGAGAAGAGGAGGCTGAGGGCAATCTTCTTAATGCTTACAAATACCTAAGGGTTGGGTGTCAAGAGTTTGGGGTCAGACTCCTCTCAGTGGTCCCCAGTGATAGGACAGGAGGCAATGGGCATAAACCTGAATGTAGGAAGTTCCATCTAAACATGAGGAGGAACTTCTGTACTGTGAGGATAGCAGAGCCCTGGAGCAGGCTGCACAGAGAGGTGCTGCAGTCTTCATCTTTGGAGACTTTCAAGGCTCACCTGGATGCATTCCTGTGTGACCTGCCCTAGGTGATCCTGCTCTGGCAGGGGGTTTGGACTCAATGTTCTCCAGAGGTCCCTTCCCAGCTTGTGCTTGTGTGTCATTTGGTGAACAAGACCAAATCTTTCCAAAGAACTTTATTATAAACTCTCAGCTGTCTGCTGGAAGAGATACAAACCCTGAACCTGACCCAGCTAGGGGAACCAAGCAACCATTCAAAAGCCAGATGAGAAGATGTTGGGGTTTCCCACAGAAAGCTTCAGCTCTTTTCCCTCTGAAGACTCATTTCCACAAGAAACAGAAAGCTGCTTGGCCCCAGCTGGGTATTTTTGGCTGGAGAGCTTTGGGTCTTCAGTGGTTTCAAGTTTGTGTGGGGTTTTTTTTTTTTTTTTAATGAAAATGCTACTTCATGTTTCTCTTTCTTTCTTTTTCGTTGTTTTTTTTTTGTTCTTTTTTTTCCTTTTCCCACTGAAAACAGACAGACTTTGCCAAAGCAGAAAACCAAATCCCTTCTTTAGATGGCCCTACTCCCCCCTTTTATTTCACCTTGTAAAAGCCATTGCAAGGAGACGTTTTCCACTCGCCCTGCACTGAGGCTGCTAACAAGCCACAGCTTCAGCCTATGTGTGGGCTGGTGAGATGTGAGCCCAGCTCCTGGCTCTCAGGAGGACAGAATCACACAGAATCCCGGAATCCCAGCATGGTGGGGGTTGGAAGTGATCTGAGCAAAGCCTTCCACACTGTCCCACACCACATCCTGCTCTCCAAACTGGTGACACATGGGTTTGATGGGTAGACTACGAGATGGATAAAGAACTGGCTTGATGGCTGCACCCAAAGAGTGGCTGTCAATGGCTCCATGTCCCAGTGGAGGCCAGGGACAAGTGGAGTCCCTCAGGCATCAGTCCTGGGACCAGTCTTGTCCAACATCTTTGTTGGTGCCATGGACAGAGGCATTGAGTGCACTCTCAGCAGGTTTGCTGATGACACCAAGCTGTGTGGTGCAGCAGACAGGCTGGAGGGAAGGGATCCATCCAGAGGGACCTGGACAGGCTGGAGGGAAGGGATCCATCCAGAGAGACCTGGACAGGCTGCAGAGCTGGGCACAAGCCAACCTCATGAGGTTCAACAAGACCAAGTTCAAGGTCCTGCAGCTGGATCAGGGCAATCCCAAGCACAAATCCAGGCTGGGCAGGGACTGGCTGGAGAGCAGCCCTGAGGAGAGGGAATTGGGAGCGCTGGGGGATGAGAAGCTGCACAGGAGCTGTCAGTGTGCACTTGCAGCCCAGAAAGCCAAGCAGAGCCTGGGCTGCATCAAGAGAAGTGTGGCCAGCAGGGCCAGGGAGGTGATTCTCCCCCTCTGCTCAGCTCTGGTGAGACCACACCTGGAGTACTGTGTCCAGTTCTGGAGCCCCTGTTACAAGAGGGATATGTGTCCAGAGAAGGGCCATGAGGATGAGCAGAGGGCTGGAGCACCTCTCCTATGAGGACAGACTGAAAGAGTTGGGACTGTTCAGTGTGGATAAAAGAAGGCTCTGAAGAGACCTTCTTGTGGCCTTCCAGGATCTGAAGGGGGCTACAAGAAAGCTGGGGAGGGACTTTTTAGGCTATCAGGTAGGGACAGGACAGGGGGGAATGGAACAAAGTAGAAGTGGGGAGATTCAGACTGGACATGAGGAAGAAGTTCTTCCCCATGAGAGTGGTGAGAGCCTGGAATGGGTTGTCCAGGGAGGTGGTTGAGGTCCCATCCCTGGAGGTGTTCAAGGCCAGGCTGGATGAGGCTCTGGCCAGCCTGCTGTAGTGTGAGGTGTCCCTGCCCATGGCAGGGGGGTTGGAACTGGATGATCCTTGTGGTCCCTTCCAACCCTGACTGATTCTAGGATTTTATGACCTCTGGATTTCATCCAGTCCATCTACTGTGCTAGTGCAGGTGGCTTGGTCCACTGAGCCATCACTGCTGTCAAAGGCAGCTCATGGTTGTCTCACACTGACAGGCAGAAAGGGATTGAGAATTTTGCAGAAGAAAAGGTAAACATCACTGAAAAGCTCCAAGCACAGGAGCTGCCCTCTTCAGAAATCCATGAAATGGTTTGGGTTGGAAGGGACACTAAAGATCACCCAGTTCCAAGCCCCATGCCATGGGCAGGGACACCTCCCACAGCCTCACCCAGCCTGGCCCTGAACACCTCCAGAGTGTTCATCTGATCCATGTTTACAAGTATCTGAAGGGTGGCTGTCAAGAAGAAAGTGTCAGCCTCTTTTCAACGGTCTCCTGTGACAGAGCAAGGGGCAAATGGGCACAAACTGGAACCCAGGAAGTTCCACCTCAACATCAGGAAAAACTTCTTTGGTGTGAAGGTGCTGGTGACCTGGAACAGGCTGCCCAGAGAGGTTGTGGAGTCTCCTTCTCTAGAGACATTCAAGACCCTTCTGGATGCATTCCTGTGTGACCTGCCCTCGGTCACCTTGCTTTGGCAGAGGGGTTGGACTCCATAATCTCCAGAGGTCCCTTCCAACCCCCATTCTGTGTCACCCTGCAAGATTTCCAGGCTAAATTTCCCACTCTCTGGATCGTCCCCCTCTGTTCCACACTCTTTGCAATCCTCCTTTTCTCATCCCCCTGCCTCCTCCAGCCGCTCCTGCTGTTGAAATCTGAGCTGGCCACGTTTCAATACTTCTCCAGCCCCCCCAGGGTTTAGAACAAAACTGTGGCGATTGGAGCTAACAGATACAAAGGTGAGGTAATAAATATTCCCGGGGCATGAGCAGCTCCCCAACTCGCAGGCTATTAACACAATTTCACACTGCTTGCAGTGCTTTATTGTTGCTGTAATCCACCCTCCCACACAAAAGCAGGCGAAATGAAGTTTCCTCCGGGCAAAAGCATCCCTTTGAAAACTCCTTTTCCTGACCTCTGTTTGTGACATCAGGAGGGGAGATTTTAGGTTCCACCTATTTTGGCTGCCCTAGTTCAGGGGGGTGTTTCAGGTCATAATTGCTGAGGACAGGCATTTCTGCAAAGCAAACCCTGCCAGCCACCTCTCCATTGAGAACACCATTCATTGATCACCTCACCAAGCCATCTGCAGATGGGCAAAGCTCTCCCAGGGTCTCATCTCAACCCACTGTGGTTAGAATTAAGGAATTAGCCACCCTGTAGCACCTGCCACTTCCCTCCCATCTCATCTCACCCAGCAGATTGTGTTGTTTTGCATTGCTTCATTGGTGTCCCACTTGTAACACGTTTAAGCAAAGCACAGAATCACAGAATGGGTTGGGTTGGAAGGGACCTTAAAGAGCATCTAGTTCCTTTGGACACCTTCCACTGGACCAGGTTGCTCAAATGCCTGTTTCTCTCTACAGCTGCCTGAAGTGAGGAGGGGGCTGAGCTCTTCTCCTTAGTCTCAGGTGATAGAAGAGAGGAAATGGCCTGAAATTGTGCCAGGGGAGGGTTAGGTTGGAGATGAGGAAAAATTTCTTTGCTTCAAGAGTGGTCAGGGATTGGAAGAGGCTGCCCAGGGAGGTGGTGGAGTCCCCACCCTGGAGCTGGTCAAGAAACCTGTGGCCATGGCACTGGGGGACATGGTTTGATGGCCAAGGTGGTGTTGGATTGCTGGTTGGATGGAAGGTCTCAGAGGGTTTTCCCAAATGAATTCTGTGATCCTGTAACCAAGCACTGGTACCTTGGGAGCTCTAGAGAGCTGCCAAGGAAGCATGCAGCACACTTCACCACTCTGCCAAGTGAGCATGAGCTCAGAGAGCAAATGTTCCAAGAAAAAGTTGCTGAAGAGACTTTTGTCTTAATTCACCTTCATTAATTCAGCCTAAGAGACACATCCAGCTGAAGCACCTTCCCTCTCACTCCTATTCCTCACCTCCCACTCCATCCCATGACCTGGGTCATGAACCTCAATTCATCCCCCATCCAATGTCCAAAAAATTACAGAGGTGTGGGTTGCATGGTGCTAAAAGGTTGGGTTTGGTATTTGAGCTACAGCCTCACCTTGCAGAAGTGTTTGTGCAAGGCCTGCTGCCTTTTCCCTTGGAGAGAAAGAAAATGCCACCACCTGCTGCACCTGTGTGAGGCTCAGGCAGCAAATGGGAGCAGAACAAGGAGCTGGGCAGTGCCCTCCTGCCCCAGCTGAGGGCTGATTGGTTTTTGTAATAGCCCAACCTATAATTATTTTTAATTAAAGGATATTTTAATGACCTAGAGTTGCCTTAGCGGCCCCAGCTGAAGGTTGGTTGGTTTTCTGATAGCCAAACCTTCCAGAGAAGGGCCATGAGGATGAGCAGAGGGCTGGAGCTCCTCTCTTATGAGAACAGACTGAGAGAGTTGGGGTTGTGCAGTCTGGAGAAGAGAAGGCTCTGAGGTGAACTTCTTGTGACCTTCCAGGATCTGAAGGGGGCTCCAAGAAAGCTGGGGAGGGACTTTTGAGGGTGTCAGGGAGTGATAGGACTGGGGGGGATGGAACAAATCTAGAAATGGGGAGATTCAGATTGGATGTTAGGAAGAAATTCTTCCCCATGAGGGTGGTGAGACACTGGCAGAGGTTGCCCAGGGAGGTGGTGGAAGCCTCATCCCTGGAGGTGTTTGCAGCCAGGCTGGATGTGGCTGTGAGCAACCTGCTGTAGTGTGAGGTGTCCCTGCCCATGGCAGGGGGGTTGGAACTGGCTGAGCCTTGAGCTCCCTTCCAACTCTGGCAATTCTGTGATTCTATGATGAATTTTTTTTTAATTTAAAAATATTTTTATGACCTGAAGCTGTCTTAGCAACACCTTAGTGTAAGAATCATAGAGTACTAGAAGTTTACAATGGCCTGCAGTGACAGGATAAGGGGCAATGGCTTTAAGCTGGAGAAGGGCAGATTTAGATTGGATGTTGGGAACCAGTTCTGCACTATGAGGGTGGTGGAACACAGGGACAAGTTGCCCCAGGGTTGAGGTCCCATCCCTGGAGATATTCAAAGTAAGGCTCAACAGGGCTCTGGGCAACCTGATCTAGTTGGGGATGTCCCTGCTGGGTGCAGAGGGGGTTGGACTGGATGACCTTAGGAGGTCCCTTCTGGCCCAGACCATTCCATTCTATGATTCTAAGCTGGAAGGGACTTCTGGAGATCATCGAGTCCAAACCCCCTGCAAACTAGGACCACCTTGGGCAGGTCACACAGGAATGAGTTCAAGAGAGGTTTGAAGATCTCTAGAGTGGGAGACTCCATGACCACTCTGGGTAGCCTGTTCCAGTTGGACTTGAAGCTGGGCTTGAAGTTGAGCTTTTTCCCCTCCCTCCCTGCTTAACAGCAATGAGATGTTCCCTGCCTGTGTATTTGCTACCAGCTGTTTTTTTTTTTTTTCTTGCAAAACCAATAAAAAGCAAGAAAATTGTTGCCAATTGGAGATGCCCTGTCACAGAGCCACGCAACAGGCAGAGCATGATATGAAGTCTGCAAACCACAGGCAAAGGAATTGATGACAGCTGGAACAGGGATATTGCATGAAGTGGCAAGGCTGGGGGTGTGCCAGAGCCTGCCAGGCTGGGAGCTGGAGGAGGACTGGGAGGATGTGGGTGGGTGGGTGGTCAGGCAAGCCCAGTTACTCAAGTAAGGGCCTGGGCTTCCCCTGGTGTTTTGAGGTCAGACAGCAGAACTCTGGGGCTGGAGGAGGGTGGTGGCAGTGCCAGTCCGTGCCAAGGGCGATGGATGGCTTATCCCGGCGGGAACTGGGGTGGGATGCCCTCTGCTCTGGCAGGAACATCCAACCCCTGGTCCTGTGCACAGCCTAGAGGTGTGTCCTGAGAAGCCACAAAGCCCAGATACAAGAATTTTAACCAGCCCATCTTTCAGACCTCAGAGCAAGGGTGAATTGTTCCTCCTTTCTCACTGAGTTTTATGAGAACGTGAAGAGCTTCCAAAGCACTGAGTCCTCCTTCCCATCCCTTCTGCTTCCCATCCCTTCTGCTTCCCATCCCTTCTGCTTCCCATCCCTTCTGCTTCCCATCCCTTCTGCTTCCCATCCCTTCTGCTTCTCATCCCTTCTGCTTCTCATCCCTTCTGTTTTCCATTCTTTCTGCTTCTCATTCCTCCTACTTCCTGTTCCTTTTTCTTCCCATTCCTTCTGCTTCCCATTCCTTCTGCTTCCTGTTCCCTCTCTTTCCCAGTCCTTCTGATTCTCATTCCTCCTGCTTCCTGTTCCTTTTTCTTCCCATTCCTCCTGCTTCCTGTTCCTTCTCTTTCCCATTCCTTCTGCTTCTCATTCCTTTTGCTTCCCATTCCTTCTCTTTCCCATTCCTTCTGCTTCTCATTCCTTTTGCTTTCCATTCCTTCTGCTTCCCATTCCTTCTGCTTCCCATCCCTTTTTCTTCCCATTCCTTCTGCTTCCCACTCATTCTGCTTCCTATTTCTTCTGCTTCCCAATCCTTCTGCTTCCTCTTCCTTCTGCTTCCCACTCCTGTTTCTCAGACCTTCTACTTCCCACTCCTTCTGCTTCCTATTCCTTCTGCTTCCCATTCCTTCTACTTCCCCTCTGCTCCAAATGACGTTGCAAGTGAAATTCCACATCTGGCTCCTTCAAAACCCCACCTCCTCTGCCATGAGTTACTCTAAACCTGGTGTTGGTTCTTCTGATTGTATTTCCCCCTGATATTTGCCAGGTTGTTGACACTAAGGGAATTCCTTTAGAGCAGAAACTGTGCTGGGTTTTCTAGCCTGGCACTTGTGGGGAAGGATCTCCAGCCTTCCTGATGAAAAGATGGCAAAGGACATGTGTCAGGAATGTGCTCATGGGGGACCTGCCAGGACAAAGTCCTTTGGAGGGGCAGGATTTGGCACCTGGTGAGGTCACATTCACCAGGACTCAGTGTTTTGGTCAAAACTGGGAACTGCTGCAGCCCCAGGGCCATGCTGAGTTTCTCACCTGTGTTAGAGGATGAGTTGATGTCTTGTGCATAAAAAAAGTTCTCCCAGCTCACCTGCCCACCCTCCTTGTGCCCACAAAGGTTCAAGACTTTGATGTTGGCTCTTTGGAGACAGCTTGGGTCAAGCAGAGGGAGGGTGATGCTGCCTCATGGGCTCAGCCTCTGGTCCTTGATTTCACAGGTGCAGGAGCAGGTTTTCCTACTGGGAGACTTAGTACAGTGGAAGCCCTTTGGCTCCTTGTGCTGGCTGGAGAGGAGAGCAGAGCCCCTGGTGACAGGGACAGTGGCCTGAGTCCCCTGCCTCTCCCCACTGACCATAGAGGGAGCTGCATGACCAGCTTAGAGCACAGAGATGATTTCCAGGAGGCTGAAGCCAGGGCAGATGCAACCTCCTCCTGCTGCCTAGACACCCACTGAGTAGTCGAGGTGCAGAAGGTAGCTGAGGTAAAACCCACCATAGATGGCAGTGTCTGAGGCCAGGCTCACACCAACATCCCCACCTTGGTGTGCCACAGGCCATGGCACAGTGTAGGGCAGGAAGATCAGCCTGGTGCATCTCTGCAGGTTTCAGTTGTGGTCAGCATCCTTCCAACCTCACAGATGTCCTCTGCCACCACAGTCCCCAGCCCACAGATGGGTAGAGGGTGGGCAGACTTGGAGATAAGGCATCCCAAGGACCTAGGAATGGGTGAAAACCCTAAACCAGGGCTCCCTGCAGCAGCAGGGCCACCAGTGGTGGCTTCTGGCATGGCTCATGTCCCCAGCCTTCCCTTGTTTGCAGTGAGCACAAATTCCTACAGGATCCCTCCCAACACTCTGGGGCACCAGTGCAGATCTGCTCTAGTCATCCACCTCAGGAGGAGGTGAAGTGCATCCTAAAAGAGATGTTCCTCTCTCCAAAGCCTAGAACCACAGAGTTCTAGGGCTTGGAAGGGACCTCCAGGGATCATCAAGTCCAATCCTCATGCCAAAGCAGGGTCACCTAGGGCAGGCCACAGAGGAACATGGGTTTTGAAGATCTCTAGAGCAGGAGATTCCACAACCTCTCTGGGCAGCCTGCTCCAGGGCTCCAGCATCCTCATTTCAATGCCCATCTTTGGTCCAGCTCCTTTGTGGTTTCACATGGCCAGCTCCAAAGCAATAATTCCTGTGAGTTCCACCCAGGTTGTTCATCCTTCATTTTCTTCCTTTCTTCCTCTTTGAAGTCCAGCTGGAGCTAGCATCCGGGTGAGAGATGAGCCAGCTTGTAGCACTGGTAGGGCTTGGCCCAAGTTCTTCTATCAAGGCTTGGCCTCCTCTGAGAAATCACAACACTGGAGAAAGTCCAAACCTCCAAGACCTGCTTGTACACAGATTGGATTTTCTCTTCCACTGCCACCAGGACAATTTTCCAGCTGTATTTTCAGACTGCATTTGTTGGTTGCTGTGTCTCAGTCACCCCCTTCCCTCAGGCCCCATAGCTCAATGTTGTTCCAAGTGCTGAGCACTGATTTTATGGCTCCTGCATCAAAAACTTGGCATCACCAACCCCCAGGCACACACAAACCAGGCAGAGAAAGTTTCTAGAAATGAAGCTTTCACTCTGTGGAAGAGTCCTAGGGCAGGGCAGGAGGCTTGATTGTCACTGTCACCAAGGGCCACCAGCTCCTGGTCCAAGGGTAGAGCTGCACTGTTCACCCACTTGGGCTGGAAGGCTCCCACAGCAAAGAAGGAGCAGGATTGTTGCAGAGACTCTTAAACAGTTTGGAGTTTGTGGGGTGAAAACATGGGAAAGTGTGGGGAGGGTACCCAACTGGGAGGAGTGGCTGACACCCCTCAGGCTCTGCTGCCATTGAGTGAGAGCTGGCCAGGATGGAGAGCTGGGCAGAGGGAAACTCATGAAGCTCAACAAGGGCAAGGGTAGGGTCCTGCACCTGGGGAGGAAGAACCTCCTGCAGCAGGACAGGTGAGGAGAGACCTGCTGGGGAGGAGCTCTGCAGAGAAGGACCTGGGAGTGATGTGGGACAAATCCACCATGAGCCAGCAAGGTGCACTTGTGGCCAAGAAAGCCAATGGTGTCCTGGGGAGCATGAAGCAGAGTGTGGCCAGCAGGTCAAGGGAGGTTCTCCTCCCATGCTACTCTGCCCTAGGGAGGACACATCTGGAGTCTTGGGTCCAGTTCTGGGCTCCCCAGTGCAGGAGAGACAGGGAACTGCTGGGGAGAAGAGTCCAGGGGAGGCTCCAAAGCTGCTGAGGGGCCTGGAGCAGCTCTGTGAGGAGCAAAGGCTGAGAGCCCTGGGGCTGAGAGCCTGCAGAAGAGCAGCCCCAGAGGGGAGCTGAGCAATGCTCAGCAAGAGCTGAAGGAGCTGTGGGGGGCAAGAGGCTGGGGCCAGACTCTGCTCAGTGGTGCCCAGGGACAGGCCAAGGGGCAATGGGCACAGACTGGAACCCAGGAGGTTCCATCTGAGTGGGAGGAGAAAGTTCTTTGTTGTGAGGGTGCTGGAGGGCTGGAGCAGGCTGCCCAGAGAGGTTGTGGAGTCTCCTTGTGTGGAGAGCTTCCAAACCCAGCTGGACATTGTGATCCTGGGCAAGCTGCTGTGGGTTCCCTGCTTGAGCAGGGTCCTGGATTGGATGATCTCCAGAGGTTTTTTCCAACCACACCATGCATGGATTCTGGGATTCTGTGGAATCACTCCTTTTTCATTCATTTTAATGAAGACTTCAGCTCAACCAAGACTACTCCCTGGCCATGCCAGCTTTGAAATCTCCACAGTTTCAATGACATATGAGCAGCCACATCAAGTGAAGCAAGGCAGAGAGGGGTGAGTTTGCTGAGTGGCTGCAGTGGAATATTCCTGTGGCAAACCCAGTGACTGAGACACTTTCTAATCATTTCAAGCCAGATGGGGCTCCATGTGCCAGCCTCCATCCTGCTCTCCCTTTCATGCATGCCTTCCAATTCCAAGGACTTTCTAATTAAGCCTGATCTATGGAAGCCATCAGTGAGGAACAGACCAAATGCTGGAGTCAGGCACAGCTCTTTCCCCCAGCCCAGGGCAGCTCCAGCTCTGTCACATCCAACACAGCACCTGGGGGTTATGCCCTACACTGGGGTACACATTTAGGGACCTCAGAGATCATGTTGGAGTTTCATGCTTGTAGCCACTGGTGAGCTGAAGTGGTTGTGTTTGTGCTCCTCCTCTGGGTATCTGCCCCTGGAAGTGCTCCAGCACTCAGATTGGTTCCTCATGTTAGTGCACATTAATTGGGATGAGGGCAAACCCTGCAGCCTGCTTTCCCAGGAACTCATCACTGACTTTTTCCTCTCCCTGAGTTTTGATCAGGGCCCCCTCCCAGGATTCAGCAGCATTTAAACAGACATCCAAGGCCAGGTTGGAGGAGGCCTTGATCAGCTTGATCTAGTATGAGGTGTCCCTGCCCATGGCAGGGGGTTGGAACTGGCTGATCTTTAAGGTCTCTTCCAACCCAAACCATTCTGTGGTTCTATGATTTACCTTCAGAGGAACACACTTTACACAGAATGGTCAGGGTTGGAAAGGACCTTTAGGTACTTTAGGCAGTCTGGGATCAAAACCTGGATGCTCAGAGGGAGCACAGAGGACTTGGTAGGAGGTCAGTCCCCCTTGTGGGCTGTCAGAGCACAAAGGAGCATCACCATGGTCAGGGGAGGCTTTGCCAGCTACATCCCAGATGAACTACACATGCCAGGGGTCTGTGGTGTGCTACAGTCTCCTGAAGATTGCTTAAAAGGTCATTAACCAAAAGAAAAGAAAAGAAATAAGGAAAATCTAAGAAAGAGGTGAAAAACAAAAAAAGGAGAAAAATATTTGCCTGTGCCTGTAGACAGCTCACAGCAAAATCACCTCCATGCCAAAACTTTCCTTAAGTTGCAGCTGTTGTGAGACCCCAATCCTGGGGTCAGTTTTGGGTCCCTCACTCACAGAAGGACCTTGAGGGGCTGGAGTGTGTCCAGGGCAGGGCAATGAAGCTGGGGAAGGGTCTGGAGAGCAGGGCTGGGGAGGAGCAGCTGAGGGAGCTGGGGGTGTTTAGTGTTGAGAAGAGGAGGCTGAGGGAAGACCTCATTGCTCTCTACAGCTCCCTGAGAGGAGGTTGGAGCCAGCTGGGGATTGGTCTTTTCTCCCCAGGAACAAGTGGTAGGACAAGAGGAAATGGCCTCAAGTTGCACCAGGAGAGGTTAATGTTGGACATGAGGAACATTTTCTTCCTCTTGAGGGCTGTCAAGGCCTGGCCCAGGCTGCCCAGGGCAGTGGTGGAGTCCCCATCCCTGGAAGGATCTCAAAGCTGTGTAGATGTGGTGCTGAGGGCCATGGTTTAGTGGTGCCCTGGCAGTGCTGGGTTAAGGCTTGGACTTGATGATCCTGAAGGTCTTTTCCAACCAAAACAATTCTCTGCTTCTCTGATTTGGACAATCTGGGTGATTAGGAAAGTTGACTCCCTGGCAGGAGCTCTGCATTTCTGAGCAGTCAGCTCCTTGCATTGAGGCTGCCCGGGAGGAGCTTTCCCGGCTGCAAGCTGGGGCCGACCACCTTGAGAACTTCAGTGTGGGTTTGTTTTCTCAGCAGGAACTTATCCATGAGCAATCCTGAAGGGCAGGTTTGGATTGTGGTTTCTCAGAAGTGGCAGGGAGCGACACAATAGAGGAGAATTTGCACCCTATTAAAAAAAAAACAACAACAGACCAAACCCCAGGTCTCCAGCCCAACTCTCAGGCTAAGAACAAAAGTTGCTAAATCCATTTTGTGTAGCCAGACCTTTGCATATCTGGTAAAAACTCCCCCATCCCAGAATAGAAAAGGAACAATTCTTCTTCAACACAAATATTTTCAGACTGTTGAGATAATTTCCTTGCTTTAGATCAGTTGTCAAGAGGGAAAAGTCCTCCAGGTTATGGAATCATAGAGTGACTTAGGTTGAAAGGGATCTCAGAGATCATCCACTCCAACCTCCCCACCATGGGTGGGGACATTTCTCAACCAGACTGGGGGCAAAGCTTTTATTTGCATTCCCATTTGTTTGTCTGTTATTCAACGGCAAAATCGTAGAATCACAGAATCATGGAATGGGTTGGGTTGGAAGGGTCCTGAAAGATCATCCAGTTCCAATCCCCCTGCCACCTCTCACCAGCCCAGGTTGCTCATCCAGCTTGGCCTTGAACACCTCCAGGCAGGGGACATCCACAGCCTCCCTGGTCAACCTGCTCCACAGTCTCACAACCCTTGTACTGAAGAGCTTCTTCCTCAGCTCCAGTCTAACCCTTCTGTCCTTCAGCTTCAAACCATTCCCCCTTGGCCTGGCTCTAGACTCCCTTAGGAAAAGTCCCTCTGCAGCCTTCCTGCAGGATCTCTTCAGGTATTGGGAGGCAGCTCTGAGGTTCCCCCAAAGTCTTCTCTTCTCCAGGCTGAACACCCCCAGTTCCTTCAGCCTGTCCTCACAGCAGAGCTGCTCCAGTCCTTGGATCATCCTTGTAGCTCTCCTCTGGACATTAAACCAAAGTTCAGTCCTGCTCATCCCTGTGCCTTGTCCTGACTTTCAGCAGACTAAAAGGAAAGGGTTTTTTTTGGGGGGATGGAAAAAGAGGTCATGTCCAGTTCAGTGTACACTTCTCACAGCATCACAAATCAGTGGCCTGGATGGGTGCCCCAGAAGCTCTCAGTGCAATTCCTCCCAGGCACATTGGGTATGAGGGGGGTTGTCCCCTCTGCAGATGCTTCAGTGTTGGATAAGGGCTGTGCACACTGAAGGGATCTCCCTCTGCTGAGCTGCTTCTGGCTTTCCTCTCTCACCTACCCAAACACCTCATTTTGTGAGGCTTGTGGCAACCCTTTTATCTTCAGAGCCTTCTGCTCTGCTGCCAGATTTGATTATTATTTGGAGAATATTCTTGGAGGAACCTCACTTCCTCCAAAGCCAGGCTAAAAACAAACCATGAGGAGGAGGAGAAAATGTTTAGCTTTTTCTTCCTGAATAAAAAGGACTTCCCAGCCTACTCTTTCTCATGCAACTTTTCCATGAGAGCAGGCTGAGCCTTATTTTGCTTTAGAGCCATGAGGACACCAAGCCCCACTGAGCCACAGTCTACTTGGCCAGAGATGCCTTTGGGGGTTTTGACCAAACCTAACATTTTTTAATGCAAAAATAAAAGGGATGACCTCCTCCAGGACAAAATCTAAGTCCTGCCAGCAAAGGAAGGAGAAGGAAACCCCAGTGTTCATCTCTGGGTGTTTCAGCATCACAGAACTTCAGGATAGAAGAATCATAGAATGGTAGAGGTTGGAAGGGACCTCTGGAGATCATCCAATCCAACCCACCTGCCAAGGCAGGGTCATCTAAAGGTGGCCACACACCCATGTGGGTTCTGAATATCTCCAGAGATGGAGATTCCAGCACCTCACTGGGTAGCCTGCTCCAGGGCTCTGTCACCTTCAAATTAAAGAAGTTCCTCCTCATGTTTAGATGGAACTTCTTATGTTCAAGTTTGCTCCTGTTAGCCCTTGTCCTGTCACTGGGCACCACTGAACAAAGCCTGGTCCCATCCTCCTGACACTCACCCTTGAAATATTGACCAGCATTGATGAGATCCCCCTCAGTCTGCTCTTCTCCAGACTGAACAGCCCCAACTCTCTCAGTCTTTCCTCACCAGAGATGTTCCTGTGCCTTCAGCATCTTTGTACCCTGAGCAAAGCCTTCCACACTGTCCCACAGCACATCCTGCTCTCCAAACTGGTGACACATGGGTTTGATGGGTGGACCACGAGATGGATAAAGAACTGGCTTGTTGGCCACACCCAGAGAGTGGCTGGCAATGGCTCCATGTCCCAGTGGAGGCCAGGCACAAATGGAGTCCCTCAGGCATCAGTCCTGGGACCAGTCTTGTTCAACATCTTTGTTGGTGCCATGGACAGAGGCATTGAGTGCACCCTCAGCAGGTTTGCTGATGACACCAAGCTGTGTGGTGCAGCAGACAGGCTGGAGGGAAGGGATCCATCCAGAGGGACCTGGACAGGCTGCAGAGCTGGGCACAAGCCAACCTCAGGAGGTTCAACAAGACCAAGTGCAAGGTCCTGCAGCTGGGTCCAGGCAATCCCAAACACAAATCAGGGCTGGGCAGGGACTGGCTGGAGAGCAGCCCTGAGGAGAGGGACTTGGGGGTGCTGGGGGATGAGAAGCTCAACAGGAGCTGTCAATGAGCACTTGCAGCCCAGAGAGCCAAGCAGAGCCTGGGCTGCATCAAGAGAAGTGTGGCCAGCAGGGCCAGGGAGGGGATTCTCCCCCTCTGCTCAGCTCTGGTGAGACCCCCCCTGGAGTACTGCATCCAGTTCTGGAGCCTCTGTTACAAGAGGGATATGGACATGCTGGAAGGTGTCCAGAGAAAGGCCACCAGGATGGGCAGAGGGCTGGAGCTGCTCTGCTATGAGGACAGACTGAGAGAGTTGGGGCTGTTCAGTCTGGAGAAGAGAAGGCTCTCAGGTGACCTTCTTGTGGCCTTCCAGGATCTGAAGGGGGCTCCAAGAAAGCTGGGGAGGGACTTTTTAGGCTATCAGGGAGTGACAGGACTGGGGGGAAAGGAACAAAGCTGGAAGTGGGGAGATTCAGACTGGATCTAAGGAAGAAGTTCTTCCCTATGAGAGTGGTGAGAGCCTGGAATGGGTTGTGCAGGGAGGTGGTTGAGGCTCCCATCCCTGGAGGTGTTTGCAGCCAGGCTGGATGAGGCTCTGGCCAGCCTGCTGTAGTGTGAGGTGTCCCTGCCCATGGCAGGGGGGTTGGAACTGGATGATCCTTGAGGTCCCTTCCAACCCTGACTGATTCTAGGATTCCATGATTCCACCCCTTTGCTCTACCCTGTCCAGCAGATCCCTGTCCTTGAACCCTACTGCTCTGCCCTCTTGCAGTCACCCCAAAGGTGACGCTCCCAGGGGATGGGGGAATTCTTCACCAGGTCTGTACCAAGAGGATTTGGGAGCATGTTGGGAAGTGCTGCCATAAAATTATCCTATTGTCTGTCTCCCTAAAGCCTGCCTGGAGTGCTCCTGCCCAAAAAGTGGATTTCTTGCCCCGGCTCAAAGGCTCCTCCAGCTTAGCGGCGACTCTCGCTCAGTAGAGGCATTGTGGGCCTTGTCTGGTACTCGTTATGGAGGAGACAAAGACAAGGTCTAATCTGTGAAATTTGGCCCAAACCAGAGGGTGTCAAAGCCCTTTGGCTTCTCCCAGTGCCAGTTCAGGAGGAGGAAATGGGAGAGTCCTGAGAAGCGGCGCGGGAGGAGGGGACACTGTGAAACGCTAAGAGATTATTTGGCTGTGCCTGATAAAAGGGGGAATTCATTTTCTGCTGGCAAGAAGCTTTTAAATCTGCAGGAGAATGTGCTGGGGGGGGGACATTGTGCATGAACACGATCCTTGGGAGAAGTAAATCCCAGGCACAATCCAGCAGGCAAGCCCAGCAGCCCACGGCAAACCAGTTGGTAACTGGGTTCAGTGTTTAAAGCCAGTATTAGTATGCAGAGTTAACACAGAGGAGTTTCAACCTCTGCTTCTGGTTAACAAACTAAGCTGGGCCCAGGCTGGGGTGGGTACAGCCTGGAGAGCACAATTTCTCTTATTGGTGACTTGAATCTGTGGGATTGGCAGGATGTGGAGGTTCTCTGCTGTTAAATAAGGTCCTTCCCATCCCCACAGGGTCCTGGCCCCAGAGCCAGCCTAAACCTCCTGGCACCACTCAGGTGTTCAGATATCACAGGATCATAGAACCTTAGGGGTTGGAAGGAGCCTCCAGAGCTCATCCAGTCCAACCCCCCCTACAGCTTCACCCAGGGCAGTCTGCACAGGAATGCATCCAGGTGGGGTTGGAAAGGCTCCAGAGAAGGAGACTCCACAACCCCCCTGGGCAGCCTGCTCCAGGGCTCTGTCACCCTCACTGGAAAGAAGTTTCTCCTCATGTTGAGGGTGAAATCTTCTCTGTTCAAGTTTGCACCTGTTGTTCCTTACCTTGTTACTGTGCACCACCCAGCAGAGCCTGGCCTCCTCCTCCTGACCCCCACCCCTCAGCTATTGATAGACATTGATCAGATCCCTCTCAGCCTTCTCTTCTCCAGACTAAACAGCCCCAGGGCTCTCAGTCTCTCTTCCCAGGGGAGATGCTCAAGTCCCCTAAGCATCCTTGTGGCTCTCTGTTGGACTCTCTCCAGCAGGTCTCTGTCTCTCTTGACCTGGGGAGCCCAGAACTGGACACAGGATTGCAGCTGTGGTCTGAGCAGGGCAGAGTAGAGGGGAAGAAGAACCTCCCTAGCCCTGCTGGCCACACTTTTCTTGACACTAACTCTCCTTGACCCCTTACAGATAAGATGGGGAGGCCTCCAAAGGAAGGAGCACTGCTTGGTTTGAATTGTTTGCCCAAAGACAGGAGCCAAAGCAAACCTGCTACAAAAAGCCTGCTTAGGTCAGGTCCTTGGGACAGCTTCAAGGCTGGGGTCATTTTAGAGGTGGATTACACAAAGGCACAACTGGACCTACTCCAGGAGTTTCTCACAGCTTGCAGATGTGTTCACTGGAACCAGGATTTAAAGTAGCCAGGTTCCTAAAGACAGTGGAACAGGGAAAAATAACTACAGGAAAAAATGCTTGTATAAATCATAATATCTGAGCCATAGTACTGAAGGAGCTAGGACAAGAGGAAATGGCCTGAAATTGTGCCAGGGTAGGTTTAGGTTGGATATTAGGAACAATTTCTTTGCTGCAAGAGTGGTCAGGGATTGGCAGAGGCTGCCCAGGTGGTGGAGTCCCCATCCCTGGAGGAGTTCAAGAAACCTGTGGCCATGGCACCTGGGGCCATGGTTTAGTGGCCATGGTGGGGATGGGCTGCTGGTTGGACTGCATGGTTTCAGAGGACTCTTCCAACCCAAACAATTCTCTGATTCTATGAATTCTAAAACCCAGGAGAGTGTGAAATATGTTTGCTGCATCAGCAGGACAAGGGCTGTGTTCCTGAAGGCCCAGGCAAGTGTCACTTGAGTTGAGAATTTGCTGTCTAAAACCTTTTTGAGTCAAAGAATCAACAAAAGAAACTTCTTTTTGCTACATTTTGTTTTCCCCAGCAGAAGGCTTCTGCTGCCACATTTTCTACTCCATTTGGAGTCTTTGGAGGGAAGAAGGAAAGCAACTGAAAGGAGGCAGTTTAGGCCATGGCAATGTATTTAAAAGCAATGTTAAAGAAAAAGGTGCAGCTAAGGTGAATTGGCTGTGTGGGACTTGAATTCATATCCAAAACTGAGGATGATTTCCTGAGGAAGGCTTTTTCTCAGTAGAGAATCAGAGAATGCTAAGAGTTAGAAGGAACCTCTGCAGATTGAGTCCAAGGCAGCTTCACCTAGAGGTGGTCACATAGGAACACTTCCAGAGGGGTTTGGAATGTGTCCAGAGATGGAGACTCCACCACCTCTCTGGGCAGCCTGCTCCAGGGCTTTGTCACCCTTGAATTAAAGAAGTTCCTCCTCATGTGTAGATGGAACTTCTTATGTTGAAATTTGTGCCCCTTGGCCCTTGCTCTGTCTCTGGGCACCACTGAGAAAACTCTGGTCCCATTCTCCTGACACC
The DNA here is from genome assembly GCF_027791375.1 of Indicator indicator. Classification (NCBI taxonomy): domain Eukaryota; kingdom Metazoa; phylum Chordata; class Aves; order Piciformes; family Indicatoridae; genus Indicator; species Indicator indicator. The sequence goes on from NC_072038.1 coordinate 686,378, forward strand.
CAGCCTTTAACTATTGATCAGCACTGATGAGATCTCCCCTCATTCTGCTCTTCTCCAGTCTGAACAGCCCCAATTCTCTCAGCCTCTCCTCATCAGAGATGTTGCAGTCCCCTCAGCATCTTGGTAGTCCTTTGCTGTACCCTCTCCAGCAAGTCCCTGTCCTTCTGGAACCCCACCTCAGCGTTTTTGTAACCCTAGAAAGAAACCTTCATCAAGCCTGTTGGCAGTTAAGATGATTTCTCCTAGTTTGAGGTATTGCCATAGAACTGTTTGGGTTGGAAAAGGCCTCTAAGATCATTGAGTCCAACCATCAACCCAACACTTCCATAGCCACATCCCAAGGTGCCACGGCCACACGCTGGCTTGTGAGGATCCTTTAGAGCCAGCAGCCTGCTGGTGGCCCAGGTCATGGTGTGCAACATAGAATCTCAGAGTTGTTTCAGTTGCAAAGGACCTCCAAGGTCATCCAGTCCAACCAGAAACCCAGCACCACCATGGCCATCAAACCATGTCCCCAAGTGCCATGGCCCCACATTTCTTGAACACCTCCAGGGATGGGGACTCCACCACCTCCCTGGACAGCCTCTGCCAATCCCTGACCACTCTTGCAGCAAAGAAATTTTTCCCTAATGTCCAACCTAACCCTCCCCTGGCACAATTTCAGGCCATTTCCTCTCCTAGTGAGGAAACCAGCACTGCTGGTTGGCTGCTCAGTGCAGACTGCAATGTAGAGCAGCCACACTTTGGGCTTTGAAATCTGGAAGCCCTGTGATGTGTTATTGCTGCAGAATCAGTGTGGCAAGAAGAAGCCTGGTCACCCTGTGGAATCAAGCCTCTTTCTGTTGTTCTCTTGTTCAGATCCAAAGGAATTTCCCACATTCCAAAACCCCCCCAAGGAAACAGCTCCCCCCTGAAACAGGAAGGTGCTAATTCCCCACAAATGCAGGTTCTTTCAGGTAGCTTCTCAGAACAGGTCACACGTGAAGAGAGCTAAGCCTGGAGGTTTATCCTTCTGTTTACCTTTCCACACGTGTGTGGGGAGGGGGAGATGGGCAGCTGCAAACGCCTCCCACCAAAATTCAGGAGAGAAAAGAGGTTTGCATTTTTGTCATGCTATTTGGCAACCTTTGGTGGGCCACAGACATCCCAGCAAGCTCAACCACAGCTCCAGGGTGTCCTGCATCCTTTCCTGCACAATCCTTTGCTCTCAGGTATTTGTTGTTTTTTTTTAAGTCCCAGACCAACCAAATCTCAGCCAGTAAGGTAAAGTGCAAGGTCCTGCACCTAGATTGAGTCAGTCCTTGATATCAATCCAGGCTGGGAGGTGATGAGATTGAGAGCAGCCCTGCAGAAAAGGACTTTGGGTGCTGGAGAGGAGCCAGCAATAGACACCTGCAGCCCAGAAAGCCAGTGGGCAGTCTGGGCTGATGCAAAAGCAGCATGGCCAGAGGTGGAGAGAGAGGATCCTGCCCCTCTGCTCTGCTGAGACCTCACCTGAAGGGCTGTGTCCAGCTCTGGAGCCCCCAACACCAGTGGGACATGGACCTGCTGGAGCAGGGGTCACAAAGATGATCAGAGGGCTGTATTACCTCTGCTGTGGGGGCAGGCTGAGAGAGTTGGGGCTGTACAGCCTGGAGAAGAGAAGGCTCCAGGGAAACCTTAAAGCAGCCTTCCAGTACCTACAAGAAGGCTGGGGAGGGACTGCTCAGAAGGACCTGTGGGGGATAGGACAAGGGGCAATGGTTTGAACCTGGAGCAGAGCAGATTTAGGTTGGACATAGAAGGAAGTTCTGCACAATGAAAGTGGTAAAATACTGGCACAGGTTGCCCAGGGATGTGGTTGAGGCTCCATCCCTGGAGACATTCAAGATCAGCCTTGCTGTGTCCCTGGGCAGCCTGCTCTAGTTGGAGGCATCCCTGCTGACTGCAGAAGGGGGGTTTGGACAAGATGACCTTTGGGGGTCCCTTCCAAGCCAATGCACTCCGTGAATCCCTTGTCTGTGCTCCAGTGGCTGCTGGTTTGCCTCAGCAGGTTGGGCTATATAATAGTGGCTTGTTTTGGAGGCTTCAGGCTTCAGAGAGATAAAACTGAAGGAGAGACAGTTTTGCAACAGCATGGCCCCAGGGGAAATCTGCAAGCTGCAGGCAGCTCAGAGCTGGCTGGGAGTGCCTCTATCCCTATATATCCATATATATATATATATATATATTAATCCCAGCTAATGTAACTACTACAGATGTTCTCATTCAGAGCCCTATCTAATCCTGTTGGGCCTCTGCCATGGTGTCTCGTAGCAGGAGTTCTACGAGTTAATTACGTGGGGGTGCAAAGAAGCAGTGCCTTTTATCACTGAGAAGAGGGCTGCCTTTTCAACCCTGCTGAATGTCCCTTTGTTGCTGGGTTCTGAGGAGCAGTGAAGAGGAGCACCTGTCTGACCTTCCCGGCGTTCCTTGGCACCCCTCCACCGGCTCCTGCCAAGGCAGCTCTAATCTTTCCCATCGCCCTCAGATGGGTGCCTCTCAGTGCCTTTCTCTCTGCTTTTCCCCAGCTGAGGCCGTGCTATTCATTTCTAGAGTGCCCTGATGGTACATTCAGCCCTTTAACTCTCTCCCCCTTTCATAGCACAACCCCACTATCTCGTGGCTCTTCTGAGCTGCCGTGCAATCAGCCAGATGTTTCATTGACTCCCAGATCTTTTCCTGGAGTGGTTGCACTTAATTGGGACCCTTCAGTGTGTATGAGCCATCCTGTTCCCTCTTTCCCATTCAGCTTCCTGCCTGCACACTGGGTTTTGTCTGCTCTCCCCTCTCTCTCCCATTTGGCTGATGTGGCTGGAGACCTGCGTGGTTTCCTCGTGGCTCTGCTAGCCAAGCTGGAGGTGGTCACCTGTAAGTGCTGTCAGCTCCCTGCTTTCCAGGGTGTATGAAAAAAAATCAGCTTTTGTGGGATGAGACAACCCCCCCCCCCCCCACACACACACACACACACTCTGTGTGACCTGCCCTAAGTGATCCTGCTCTGGCAGGGGGGTTGGACTCAATGATCTCCAGAGGTCCCTTCCAACCCCTAACATCCTGGGATCCTGTGAGACCTCCCAGAGCTGAGCACTGAGGTAGCCCTGCCCAGTACCCTATGCTGGGGGGGTACAGGAGGGGAACAGGGACATTGAGCACACCCAGAGAAGGGCAACCAAAGTGGTGGAGAGTCTACACCACAATTCTTGTGAGGAGTGGCTGAGGGAAGTTCAGCCTGGAAAAAAGGAGGCTGAGGGGAGACCTTCTGGCTCTCTACAACTCCCTGAAATCAGGCTGGAGTCAGGTGGGGCTTGGGCTCTTCTGCCAGGCAGCAAGTGATAGGACAAGAGGAATTGACTTCCATCCTCTGATTCTGTGACTGCCACCCTCATTCTCCATTAAAACCTCACCACAGACTCCTGCTCCTCATTCCTTCCTCCACTGCCAGATTTTTAAGCACAAACCCCCTTCACATTTCACTGGTAATTCCTGCTCACCTCTGCCACAGACACCCACTGAAGGCTGTGCTGGGATTGTGAGCTCCAGGTAGGCAGCTGCACTTCATGATCTCAAATGCCTCTCCCAACCTCAACAATTCAATGATTCTATGATGTTTCTTATAGGCTTTCTGAAAGATCTAAACCCTGACAGCCATTTCCCTTCCCCTGATCCTGTGTGAGCCAGCAGACCAAGGACACTTCCTTTTCTTGCACCATTCCTGTTTGCTCCTCACCCAACCCACTCACCACATCATTGCATCCTCCTCTATGGAGTGATTCTTCTATGTAAGGCATGAGGGTAGAGCCCTTATTGCCCTTATTATCTGCCTCCTTTCCTGCCCACTGAGGTTCCCTCAGCTCTGGTGCCCCATGGCCTCTTCTCTGCTCAGCACAGGGGACTGCTGATATTCTGCATCATGGTGGGTGATGGACAAATGTTTGTGCACAGGGAATTTTAGGCACGAAAACATGTTTTGTGCATTAGAATCACAGAACTGTTTGGGTTGGAAAAGCCCTTCAAGATCATCTAACCCAACCATAAACCCAACACCACCATGGCCACTAAACCATGGCCCCAAGTGCCATGGCCAAAGGTTTCTTGAACACCTCCAGGGATGGGGACTCCACCACCTCCCTGGGCAGCCTCTGCCAATCCCTGACCACTCTTGCAGCAAAGAAGTTTTTCCTCATCTCCAACCTAACCCTCCCCTGGCACAATTTCAGGCCATTTCCTCTCCTCCTATCACCTGAGGCTAGGGAGAAGAGCCCAACCCCCACCTCACTGCAACCTCTTTTCAGGGAGCTGTAGAGAGCAAGGAGGTCTCCTCTTAGGCTCCTTTTCTCCAGGCTCTTCCTCTGGGGAAGAAATTGTTCCTTATGTCCAACATAAACCTCTCCTGGTGCAACTTGAGGCCATTTCCTCTTATCCTACCACTTCTTGCATGAGATAACAGAGCAACTCCCAGCTGGCTCCAACCTCCTCTCAGGAGCTGTAGAGAGCAATGAGGTCTCCCCTCAGCCTCCTCCTCTCCACACTGAACACCCCCAGCTCCCTCAGCTGCTCCTCCCCAGCTCTCTTCTCCAGACCCTTCCCCAGCTTTGTTGCTGGACCTGCTCCAGCTCCTCAATGTTCTTCTTGGACTAAGGGGCACAAAAGTGAACACAGAAGTGCTAGCAGGTGCCTGTCAGCAAGGCAGAGAAGATGCCAAAGGGGAGGTTGCACCAATCCCAGCCCTGTTGTGACTCCAGCACAATCTTAACTTCCTTTTGGGGTTACAACACAAAGGAATTTGAGGTAGACTGGGAAAAAAAATCAGCATTAGCCACCAGCAGCCCAACTCCTCCATGGCTGGGAAAGGAGAAGAGGCTGTAATTGTTGGCTGCAAGTGTTTGCACTGGCCAGGGAAGTGCAAATTGCCTTTAATTGCTCCTAATTGCTGGCACAGGTTCAGTTCCTCGGGGACAGGGACAGTAAATGTACATCTGCAGGCACTGCTCAGACCACCTCCTGCCTCCACGTGCCAGGAGGGTTGAGATGCTGCTGATTGGGAGAGTGTTCTGGGGGACAGAGAAAGCAAAAACTGGACTCAGGTGTTGAGGGAGCTGAAGTGTTGCTACTCATGGCAGCTGTCCTGGACTCACATGGCCACAAGAGTTGAGGATGGATGGCAGGAAGCACATCCCTGCATCCAGCGAGGATTTACCCCATGGTGTGTCAGAGGGAGCAATCAGCAGTCAGCCAGAGGTTCTTCTGTCATAAAATGCCACAGGCTTGGGGCAGAGTGGCTGGAAAGTACCTGGTGGAAAACGACCTGGGAGTGCTGATTGTCAGCTGGCTGAACATGAGCCAGTGTGTGTGCCCAGGTGGCCAAGAAGACCACCAGCATCCTGGCCTGGATCAGCAATGGTGTGGCCAGCAGGAGCAGGGCAGTGATTGTCCCCTGTACTGGGCACTGGTGAAGCCACACATCATATATTGGGTTCAGTTTTGGGTCCCTCACTCCAAGAAGAACATTGAGATGGAGCAGGTCCAGAGAAGGGCAACAAAGATGGGGAAGGGTGTGGAGAACAGGGCTGGTGAGGAGCAGCTGAGGGACCTGGGGGTGTTTAGTCTGCAGAAAAGGAGGCTGAGGGAGACCTCATTGCTCTCTACAGCTCCCTGAGAGGAGGCTGGAGCCAGGTGGAGTTGGGCTCTTCTCCCAAGAAACAAATGAGGGGACAAGAGGAAATGGCCTCAGGTTGTCCCAGGGAAAAGTTATGTTGGACATGAGGAACAATTTCTTTCCCTTGAGGGTTGTCAAGGCCTGGCCCAGGCTGCCCAGGGCAGTGGTGGAGTCCCCATCCCTGGAAGGGTTTCAAAGCTGTGCAGATGTGGTGCTGAGGGCCATGGTTTAGTGGTGCCCTGGCAGTGCTGGGCTAACAGTTGGCCTTGATGACCCTAGAGGTTTCTTCCAACCAACATAATCTGATGATCCCATGCTCCTAGGCCCTGGATGGAGGGCTGATGACTCCCAGCTCCTTCACCACTTTGTTTAGGCTGTAACCCTGGGCACATCACCCAGACCCCTGGGGCCACAGCTCTCAGCCGTGCTGCAGAGCCCTGGCAGGGAGCTGGCTTGGGGAGAGAAGCAGCCAAGCCGGCTGTGAAAACAGGCAGGGCAGGGCAGGGCAGGGCAGGGGCAGCCCTTGGAGAGGCTGAGCACAGCCATTACCTCAGGGAGGAAGGAAGCAGCAGCATCACTGTTTATTTATGTGGTGTCCAGGAACCTCTCTGTGCTCCGCAGCCTGGCCTCCCAGCGCCTCGCTCTGCAAACCTTACTCATCACCAAGGATCTTTTTTTTTCTTTCTTTTTTTTTTTTTCCCTCCTCTTTTTGGTGTGGTTTTTTTTTTTTTTTCTTTTTCTTCCCTCCCCACCTCCCCTCTCTCATCCCTGCAGTCCTGCTGAAAGCAGTGCAGTCCACTCACGTGGGGGAGGATTACTCACAGGATGGAGGTTTGCAGAGCGAGGCCTGAAACCAGCACGCACAGCCCCGGAGGGGACCCTGAAACATGAGGACTGTTCCTCCCCATCCTCCTGCCCTTTGCCTCTTCTTGTGTAACCCTGCCCTGATTTGCTTATTTTTGTATTAACTCCTGCCTCTCTGCTCAGCTTTAACTCTTTTCTGCCCTCTTCCTTCTCCAGGCTCTGCCTTAATGTGGTTTTATTTCCTCTCTCACCTTTATTTCCTCTTCCCCAGCAGTGCTGAAGCCATCCCTTGGGGTTCAGGGTGCAGATTTCCCACCTAAATGATGCTTTGCTTTCTGTGCTCCTCAGCAAACACCATGATTTCGTGTTAAGACTTTGCCAAACTAAACTTGGCTTGATAACAACAACAAAAAAAAAGAACCCCCTCAGTTTTCCACTACAGGCAGGTTTGCAAGAGGATGGTTCCCAGTGGCAGCACAAGGAATGAGGGAGAGTAACTTTTAATCAAAAATCCCAACTCAGAAGTGTTGGGGAAGGAGGAGAGAAGAAGCCAAGGCTTTGTTGTTTGGAGGGTTTTTTTTTTTTCCCTCTCTCATGTGAAAAATCATCAGGTTTTGGCAAGACTCAGTCTCTTCTCACCCAGCAATGGTGGAGCTGGGGACAGTGGCAGTTTGCTCCTGCTCTGGGATGGGCTGTGGGATGCTCTGTGAAGGGAGAAAGGGATATCCCTGTGCAGTGGGGCTCTAGGCACCATCCAAACCCTGTTGGGAGCTGCTGCCCCACTAAAAGTCAAACTAGGAGTTGCTGCTGCAGGGGGCAAGGGCAGGATGGTGCTGGGGCAGGTTGCAGGGAAGCTCCAGCCAAGTTCTAAAGCTTAGATACCCAACACAAATGAATGTGAGATGTGATCTGCTCTCCCCCCACATTCAGGGTGTCTCAGAGCCAGGGGGGGTGAAAGATCACACAGTACCACAGTCTCACAGTATATCAGAGATTGGAAGGGACCTCAAGAGATCATCAGGTCCAATCCCACTGCCAGAGCAGGATCACTTAGGGTAGTCCACACAGGAATGCATCCAGGTGGGTTTTGAAAGTCTCCAAAACCAAGAAGCGTTGTAGGGTCCAGCACAGACACTCATGAGAGTGAAGGGGACCTACAGGAAGGCTGGGGAAGGACTGTTCAGAAGGGCCTGTGGTGATATGATGAGGGGGAAATGGTTTGGGTCTGAAGCAGGGCAGATTTAGGTTTGACATCAGGAGTAAGTTCTGCATAATGAGAGTGGTGAAATACTGGAACAGGTTGTACAGGGATGTGGTTGAGGTCTCATTCTTGGAGACATTCAAGATCAGACTTGCTGTGGCCCTGGGCAGCCTGCTCTAGTTGGAGGTGTCCCTGCTGCCTGCAGGGGGATTTGGCAAGATGCCCTTTGAGGGTCCTTTCCAACACAATGCAATCTGTGAACCTGTGATACGGTCAGTCTGGGGGACTTGAGTGTGTTTGAAAGGCAGGCCCAGGTGCTGAAGACCCTCACACTAGTCCTGACCTACAGCACAGCCCCCTCCAGCTTGGGGCAGCGGGGCAGGTTCTGCCCCAATCTCCTTTTAATTTTCTGTCAGGCAGCTCCCCAGAGGAGAGCAGGATCAGCACTCCCCAGGGAGGGTTTTGGCTAGCTCCTTCCCAGGGATGCTGCAGAAGAAAAGGAAAAGCTTTCCTGCCCTTCCCTGCCACTGCTCAGCAGGGGCAGACCGCAGTCTGGCACAGCGCTCGCAGCTCTTAGAAATCAGGGCTGTTAACAAATGTGTGAGGCCATAATCCTTTGGAGGCACTGATGATAACAAGCCCTGATGCTTGCTTTTTTTTTTGGTTTGTTTTTCCTTTTCCCCCCCCTCTTTTTCTTCCCCCTTATTTTTTTTTCCCTTCCCTTTACCAAACAGCTGCGCCGGTGAAGTCCCACAGTGGGAAATGAGCTGGTGAAGGATTTCAAGTGCAGTATTTACATCCCGTGCCAAACACTTCACATCTGCCCAGCTCTGCCTTCAAGCCTTCATCCATCTGGCCAGGAACAGCAGGTCCTCCAGCCTGCCTGAGTCCCACAAGGGCATTTCCTTCCTGTGCCCACAGTGCCAGCTGCCAAGGATGCTGCTCGGCAGGGAAGGGCTGGAGCGAAGGCTCTGAAAGGAGGGTAGTTGCTGGGCTGGATTGTTGGAGTTTGGGGTTTGTTTTTTAGGTTTTGGGTGTTTTTTTTTCCTGTGGTGCATGTGAAATGAATTCCCAGCATCTCTGAGAGCAGTTCCTTCAGATCTTGTGTGCTGAAGGGGTGATGAAATGCTGCTTGATTTTTGTGTCTCTTCCTTCCAGCCCTTCCCCAAACACTGCTCCAGAGAGCCTGGGGGAGTTTGAGGCTGGTCAGGGTGGGGGGCAGGCAGTGGGTGCTGTGGTTCCAAGAGTCCTCCAGTGATGCTGCTTTGCCTGGTCTCTTCCTCTGCAAGTTCAGCAAACTCTTGATCACAGTTCCCATGGGATGAGGGAGTTGCAGTGTCCATGCCTGGAAGTCTTTGATTGAGGACACCTCATGCTGCCTTCTCAGATCCTGCTCCTGAAACCTATGACAAAGCTGGGGACAGAGTTCTGAGCAGGGCCTGTTGTGACAGGACACAGGGGGATGGTTTGAGGAAGAGGAAGATTCAGACTGGAAAGAAGAAAGAAAAGTTTGACACTGAGGGTGGTGAGAGCCTGGCCCAGGTTGCCCAGAGAGGTGGGAGCTGTCCCATGGCTGGAACCATTGCAGGTCAGGTTGTGTGAGGCTGTGAGCAACCTGCTCCAATTGCAGAGGTCCCTGCTGGCTGTAAAGGGCTGGACTGGATGAGTTCTAAAGGTCCTTTCCAACCCAAACTATTCTGGGGTTCTGACTATGATGTGATCTGCAGAGCACCCACCACCCTGGGCAAGGCTACAGCTCCATTTCTGCAGCTGGACTGCTTGTGGCTGCGTCATCCCCTCTGCAGTGCTGTCCCCTCTGATCCCCTCTGCCAAATGCCACCTCTGTTTCAGGTCAGTTCAGCTGCTGGCTGCACAGGATATTTGCCAGAGGTCCATTGCCAGCGGCGGAGAAGGTGGATCCCTGCTGTGCGAGCTGCTGGCAGCCTGCGGCCCTCACCTCAATCCCTCATGATGCCACGACAGCGTCTGCTGCCTTTCTGCTCTCCCCTGACCCTCTTGTTGTTTGTTCTCCCCACAGAGTGCGATTGCCATCCCGTGGGTGCTGCTGGCCAGACCTGTAACCAAACTACGGGGCAGTGTCCCTGCAAGGACGGCGTCACCGGCATCACCTGCAACCGCTGCGCTAAGGGCTACCAGCAGAGCCGCTCCCCCATCGCCCCCTGCATAAGTAGGTGGATCCCTCTTCGGCGCCTGCAGATTCGAGATATTAACCCTCAGAAACCCACTGCCCAGCCTGGGCAGATGCTAACTCCACCACATACACACCCATGGGCAGTGCCCAGGGATGTGACCCCGGTTTTCTAATAGCCAAACCTTCCAGGGAAGGGCTATGAGGATGAGCAGAGGGCTGGAGCTGCTCTGCTCTGTGATGAGAACAGACTGAGAGAGTTGGGGTTGTGCAGTCAGGAGAGGAGAAAGCTCTGAGGAGACCTTCTTGTGGCCTTCCAATATCTGAAGGGGGCTACAAGAAAGCTGGGGAGGGACTTTTGAGGGTGTCAGGGAGTGACAGGACTGGGGGGAATGGAGCAAAACTAGAAGTGGGGAGGTTCAGATTGGATGTTAGGAAGAAATTCTTCCCCATGAGGGCGGTGAGACACTGGCAGAGGTTGCCCAGGGAGGTGGTGGAAGCCTCATGCCTGGAGGTTCTTGCATCCAGGCTGGATGTGGCTGTGAGCAACCTGCTGTAGTGTGAGGTGTCCCTGCCCATGGCAGGGGGGTTGGGACTGGCTGAGCCTTAAGCTCCCTTCCAACCCTGTGAATTCTGTGATTCTATGATGGAGCTGTCTGGGTAGACCTGCCAGACATGAGTAGTCCACCCCTGGGTTTCAAGTAGCTTGTGGGGTGTGTTTTGTGAGTGTATCTACAGCCCAGTTTGCCAGCAATTTGATTCTGATTCGCAGACTAAAAATGCTCTGAAACCACATTTGCTGGGGGGTGTCACATCAGGACTGGGTGCTAAAGCAGATCACTAGAAACAGGGATTTGTCTCCAGAATCAGGAATGGGTTTTGTTTCCAAAATCAGGAATGTTTTTTTTTTGTCTCCAAAATCAGGAATGGGGTTTTGTCACCAAAATCAGGAAGGGGTTTTTTCTCCAAAATCAAGAATGTTTGTGGTTTTTTTTCTCCAAAATCAGGAATGTTTTTTTTGTCTCCAAAAGCAGGAATGGGTTTTGGCCTCAAAAATCAGGGATGGGTTTTTTGCCTCCAAAGTCAGGAATGGGATTTTGTCTCCAAAATCAGGAATGGGGGTTTTGTCTCCAAAATCAGGAATGGGTTTTTTTCTCCAAAATCAGGAATTTTTTTTTTGCCTCCAAAATCAGGAATGGGATTTTCTCTCCAAAATCAGGAGGGGTTTTTTTTGTCTCCAAAATCAGGTTGTGCTGCACTGGCACAGAGCTCAAATCAGAGGAGCTGCTGTTCTGTTGGAGTTGCCATCACAGTAGCATTTCCAATAGCCCCTGGGTTGCTGAAAGGGCTCTTACACCCACACAACTTCTCCAAATTCAGGCTGGTTTATTGTTTGCTTCCTTGGGTTTGACTTTTAGTTTGCCTTCCCAAGGCTGCTTTCATCCTTTGCTCTTCAAGCAAGAGCAGCAAGCCCCGGGTACAGCTCCCAAAGTGTCTCCATTGCAGCATTTGCTCTGCAAACAGCCACGTCCCAGCTGTGGATGGCAAAGAAGGGCTGCAGCCCAGTGCTTCTCTCTGCTGTCTCTTGGATCATGCAGCAGCTGCTGCACCTTTTGGGAGACATCTCCACCTGCCCTGAGGAAATGTAGCACACAGGGTGGCAGGAATGGGCTAGGAAGCAGGGATTGCTCCTCTCAAGGTTGACTCCCTGCTGCTAAAAGGAGAAAAACAGCCTAAAGGGAACAGAAAAGTGAAGGCTGAAAGAACCAAGTCTTTGTTTATTCAGAGTCTGCTTCCACTCTGTCCCCATGTAGCATCTGCCTCTCAGGATGGCCAGTGCCAAATTACAGGGCTAGGAGCCTTCCTCCACCTTCTCCTGCTGAAGGAAACATGCTTTCCAGGGTGGCTTTTTGGTCATTTGAGACTCATTCTTCACTGTGTGGCAATGGAATGGGCAAGAGCTCAAACCAGATGCTTCTTTCCCCAAGATGCTACAGTCATGGCTTGGGTATGCTCTGCAGAAGTATGCACAAAGGTTTACCACTCACAGCATTCCCCAGGGCCATGGTAAATCAGAGAGTAACTTGTGCCTTGCATCACCTCCCTTGGGATTCGTTGCATGAAATAAAGGCAGACAGGGAATTCCAACAGGATCCAGCCAGGCATGCTCATGTCAGCTGCTGAATCAGTGTGCCCAAAGCTGCCTGCTTGGCCTGAGCCTGGCAGGGCCACCCTGGCCTGCTCTGCAACCCAGAGAGAGCCCCTAGTTTCTCTGTCACTGCAGAATACCCAGAGTGCCAAAACGTTCCAAGCCCAGTGCAAGAACACAGGGCAGGGCAACACCAAGCACAGATAACTACAGGCTGGGCAGAAAATGGAGAGAGAGCAGCCCTGAGGAGAAGGATTTGGGGGTGCTGGAAAGTACAAGGTTGGAGATGAGTTGGCACCAAGCACTGCCAGCCCAGCCCCAGCCTGTCCTGGGCTGATCCCCAGCAGTGTGGGTAGCAGGGGCAGGGAGGGGATTCTGCCCCTCTGCTGTGCTCTGCTCACACCCCCCCTGCAGTGCTGGGGCAGCTCTGGAGCCCTCAGCACAGCACAGACAGGGACCTGGTGGAGCAGGGTCAGAGGAGGCCACAGCAATGCTGGCAGGGCTGGAAGCCCTCTGCTGGGAGCCAGGCTGAGAGAGTTGGGCTTGGGCAGCCTGGAGAGGAGAAGGCTCCAGGGAGACCTTCTGGTGGCCTTGCAGTGCTTCAAGGGCTGAGCAGAAGAGCTAGAGAGGGACTTCTTACAAGGGCAAGGGGTGATGACTTCAAAGTGTAAGTCACTGGATTTAGACCAGACATTAGGAAGAAATTCCTCCTCTAAGAGGGTGGTGAGACACTGGAACAGGTTGCCCAGAGGAGTTGTGGAGGCTTCAAGCCTGGCAGTATTGAAAGCCAGGTTGGATGAGGCTTTGAGCAGCCTGGGCTGGTGGGAGGTGTCCCTGCCCATGGCAGCAGGGTTGGAACTGGGTGACCTTTATGGTCCCTTGCAACCCAAACCATTCTATGATTCCATGACCCTTTCTAAGGGCCCAAAGCTTCTCTTGAAAATACCTTCCCAGCAATGCTCTGGCCTGGCTCTCAAGCTTGCTGTGTTGGGAGTCTGAGCTGCAGGCATGATGCTAAAGCAATTAAAGTGAGGCTGTGAACAACTCACAACTCTCTCATCCTAGTAAAACCCAAACCAGCACATTTTCATCCTTGAAAACTGCCAGTCAGCACACCCTTCATGTGAGAGGGAGGTAGTTCACACACGCTTCAGTCATGCATAGTGAAGGGCCACTTGCTCTCCATCCCTACCCACACTGCTCTCCAAGCTGGCACTGGGAGGGCACAGGTACCCTGCAAATGGACAGGGGCTGTCCAGCTCCTCTGCAAGAGCACAGAGACTCTCTGATTGACCACTGCTTGTATCTTCCTTGCTCCAAAGTCTTATCTCATGCAAAAATCACCTCGTGGGGGTAAAACAAGACACCATTGGGGTCTGCCTGCACTGCAGCCCACACAGGCAGGCACAAGCACCCATCCAGCCACCAGCTCCAAGATGGTTGTGCAGGCTGTTGATGTGCTGCTTGGCTGTGAACCATGTTTTCCACATCAGCTTGTGTCTGCATTTATCTGCATGAGGGTGAGCAACTCAGAAAGCCATCTAAATGTAGACTAAGATATAAAGAAGAAATGCTTGACCCTGAGGCCCAGATTGCCCAGAAATGTGGGAGATGCCCCATGCCTGGCACCACTGTATTGTCTGTGGCTCTGAGCAACCTGCTCTTAGTTGCAGATGTCCCTGCTGACACCAGGAAGGTTGGAAGAAATGAGCTTTAAAGGTTCCTTTCCCACCTAAACCAGTCTGGGATTCTATCACAGTCTCACAGTCTCACAGTATATCAGAGGTTGGAAGGGACCTCCAGAGATCATCAGGTCCAACCCCCCTGCCAGAGCAGCATCACCCAGGGCAGTCTGCACAGGAATGCATCCAGGTGGGGTTGGAAAGGCTCCAGAGAAGGAGACTCCACAACCCCCTGGGCAGCCTGCTCCAGGGCTCTGTCACTCTCACTGGAAAGAAGTTTCTCCTCCTGTGGAGCTGAAATCTTCTCTGTTCAAGTTTGTCTCCTTTGTTCATTGTCCTATCACTGTGCACCACCCAACAGAGCCTGGCCCCCTCTTCCTGATCCCCACCCCTCAGCTATTGATAGACATTGATCAGATCCCTCTCAGCCTTCTCTTCTCCAGACTAAACAGACCCAGGGATCTATGATTCTGTGACTCTAAGATAATCCTAAGTGAGCTGCAGCCCTATGAGCTGCCATCACTGCAATGCAGACAGACCCCAGCAAACCCTTCCTCCGTGGTCACACAGGTTCCTGACAGCAAAAGCAGAAGGAGGCAGATGCCAGCTCACAGCTTGTGCCTAAATTCCACTTTCAAAATGAGCTGGTAGGGTGTTTCCCCATCAGGATTCCCAGGGACACACAGAAATTTCAGCCCTGTGCCCTAAACGCACAAAAGATGTCAGCAATGGGAGCTCTGTGTGTGTGTGTGTGCCCTGAGGAAAGGAGCTGGGAGCATGGAACACACCCCAGCTGCACTCCATCCTTTTTGGCATCAACAAACACAGCCAGACTTGGGCATGAAGATCCAGAACTTTACATTGTTCCAGCTCTGCAAAGCCAGCCCCCAACCAAAGCCAGGGCCTGTTGCACTGGCACCAGATGTGTTTGTGTTTCCTTCCTGTGGGTGAGATAACCCCTGGATCCCAACAGGCTGAGCCAATGCTTCACCTCCATCCTATCTCACACAGGAGTGATAGCACTGCTTCAGCCATGGATGGGAACAGCAGCTGGAAAGGACAACCCAGGGACAGGCAGCTACTCTCCCATTGCCTGCTGGGGCTGGGGAATGTCCTGCCTGGCTTAAGGACCCTCCGTGCCTTGCAAGAACATCCCTCACCCTAGGGTGCAAGCTGGGACCCAGCAGTTGCAGCAGGTTGTGTCTGGGCAGCAGAGTGACTGCTGGCTGTGGCACCTAGCAGTTATCTGCCTGGTTGTAGCTTTTGCTTTTAGCCACACACTGAGATTTTCAGTTTACAAAACCCTTTCCCCCATCCCTTTGGGAGGCCCAGTTCCCCAGCTGGTACAGTCCTGGTGTGCTGCTTCCTGGGGCTCTTGAAAGGCTCCTTGCTGATGGGCATGGTTGGGATATGCTCCTTGCTGAAGGAGATGGTTGGGATATGCTCCTTACTGATGGGCATGGTTGGGATATGCTCCTTGCTGAAGGAGCTGGTTGGGATATGCTCCTTGCTGATAGACATGGTTGGGATATGCTCCTTGTTGAAGGACATAGTTGGATATGTTCCTTGCTGATGGACATAGTTGGGATATGCTCCTTGCTGAAGAACATAGCAGGGATATGCTCCTTGCTGAAGGACATAGTTGGGATATGTTCCTTGCTGAAGAACATAGCAGGGATATGCTCCTTGCTGAAGGACATAGCTGGGATATGTTCCTTGCTGATGGGAATAGTTAGGATACACTCCTTGCTGATGGGCATGGTTGGGATATGCTCCTTGCTGAAGGAGCTGGTTGGGATATGCTCCTTGCTGATAGACATGGTTGAGATGGGGAAATGTGATGTGTGCAGAGGCCAGGCTCTTGGGGATCTGGACTAACACCTCCTCCTTTTATCTCCTTTCCTTTCCTGCCTGCTTCCTGCTGTCCTGCACAGAGATCCCAGCTGCTCCCCCCACCACTGCTGCCAGCAGCATGGAGGAGCCTGCAGGTATGTGGTCTCTTTTCTTACAGCATCTTGATGATAAATGTCTTTTGAGCAAGCACCTGCCCAGGGTGGAACTGCATTACATTAATTACCTCAGCTCTGTTGATTGTGCTGGGATGAGTTGTTGCCCTTTGTGCTCTAAACGTGTAAGCACCCTGAGAGATGGGATGCTCATGGACCACGTGGGAGTGTAGAGGAGGAGCAGAAAGGTTTTCCCAGAGATGCTAGAGCTAATAAGCACACAGGGGTTGCCCAGTGTGGAGCCAACACTTGATGGAAAAGAGGTAAGTAAAGACCTAAGAGCACCACTGGCTGATTATTATAGTGGTTACCTTCTCAAGAAGCTGAGAACAGATCCACCGAGTTTTTCTGGTGGAGAAGGACTGGAGGAACAGAAATCTCCCAGAAGAGAACAAAACCCCTGAGCATTGCTTACTGCTGCATAGCAACATTGCCTTTGTTTGCCTAGATTGGGGTAGTTCTTGTGCTGAGTGCTCTGAGGTGCTGATGTGACCTGTGGGCAGACCTGTGTGCCTCATGCCTGGCTCTGCAGGTCCTCAGGGTGGGACATGGCTGTGGTTAATGGCATTGCTGGGGTCACTTGTGTTCAGAGGTGTCTCAAGACCAGCAGCTTCTAGAGCAGGAGAAGCATCTTAGCTCCCTCAAAGATCCTACAGTAAAAGGTCCTGCAGTAGAGGCTGCAGCCTGGGGACAGCAGCACAGCCCTGATGGACTTGGATCACCATATTTATGTGAGCTGCCACGTGGAGGATTGTCCTGAGGAAGCTTTGGCACATCATGAGGTGTGCACATTCTCCTCTTCCCCCTCCCTTTGTCCTTGCACCGAATCCAATCTATGCAATGCTGACCCAGGGCTCCATGTGAGCCTTTGTATGCCTCATCTCCACCACCACAACTGCACAGACACCCACAGAATCATAGAGCTGCTTTGGTTGGAAAAGCCCTCCAAGAACATCCAGTCCAAAAGCCCTCCAAGAACATCCAGTCCAAAAGCTCTCCAAGAACATCCAGTCCAAAAGCTCTCCAAGAACATCCAGTCCAAAAGCCCTCTAAGAACATCCAGCTGTGATGTGCAACACAATCACAGAATTGTTTCAGTTGCAGAGGAGCTCAACTGGATCCATGAGGATGAGCAGAGGGCTGGAGCACCTCTCCTATGAGGACAGACTGAGAGAGTTAGGGTTGTTCAATCTGGAGAAGAGAAGGCTCTGAGGTGACCTTCTTGTGGCCCTCCAGGATCTGAAGGGAGCTACAAGAAAACTGGCGAGGGACCTTCTAGGATATCAGGCAGTGACAGGACTGGGGGGAATGGAACAAAGCTGGAAGTGGAGAGATTCAGACTTGGATGTGAGGAAGAAGTTCTTCCCCATGAAGGTGGTGAGACATTGGAACAGATTGCCCAGGGAGGTGGTGGAAGCCTCATCCCTGGAGGTTTTTAAAGCCAAGCTGGATGAGGCTCTGGCCAGCCTGCTGTAGTGTGAGGTGTCCCTGCCCATGGCAGGAGGGTTGGAACTGGCTGATCCTTGAGGTCCCTTCCAACCCTGACTGATTCTATGACTCTATGATCATTGAGTCCAACCATCAACCCAACACCACCATGGCCATTAAACCATGCCCCAAAGTGCTATGCTCACACATTTCTTGAGCACCTCCAGGAACAGTGATCCTGAGAAGGATCCTCCATGACCCTCCCCTCCTGATTTACACCTCTAGAAAGGCTCACACCTGCTCCCAACCACGTCACTGAGGAATTTTCCAGCCCCTAGACCCCTTGGGTTGGATAAGTCTGAGCAGGGGATGACAGCAGGAGCCCTGAGAAAGGGTAAGTTATCCCATCCTGCACATTCCCAGGGGATTTGAACAGGGGCACGGCTGTGGAGGACACGAGGTGTAAATGCTGTTTACTTTAGTCTCACCAGTGCTGGAGGAGTCATAAATTAGGGATTTTGTACTAAAAGTGATGGACATCACCTCAGATTGAACTCTGAGCCAAGGCTTGGCCCATGGCAGGGCTTTTCACACAGGCTGTGCCTGGTGGTGTATGCTCAGGAGCTCTTCTCGGGATGGGAAACCCAGGCTGAAAAGGGACTAAGTCTTCCATTGTCACAGGAAGGCAAGGCCCAGGGCTCTCTGCAGGACTGATTTAAAGCACAGGGTTTGCCACCTGTAAGCAGCAGCAGCAGCTCTGTGTTTCAGTGTCTTCTCTCTGGCTGGTTGAGAAAAAAAACACTCCCAAGTCAGGGAGACGCAGAGCAGGATCCTTGCAGTGTGTGGCAAGGGTGAGGTGGAACAGTGGCAAAATGTGAGGTTGGTGTTGTGAGGGTGAAATCTGAGGTTGGTGTTGAGGAGGTGAAATGTGAGGTTGGTGTTGTCAGGGCGAAATGTGAGGTTGGTGTTGTGAGGGCAAAATGTGAGGTTGGTGTTGAGGAGGTGAAATGTGAGGTTGGTGTTGTGAGGGCAAAATGTGAGGTTGGTGTTGTGAGGGCAAAATGTGAGGTTGGTGTTGTGAGGGCAAAATGTGAGGTTGGTGTTGTGTCAGGGTGAAATGTGAGGTTGGTGTTGTGGGGACAAAATGTGAGGTTGGTGTTGTCAGGGTGAAATGTGAGGTTGGTGTTGTGGGGACAAACTTTGATGGTGTGTGTAAGAAGTGGGTACCCCCATATCTTAATTATAATATCTTTCGCCCCCCATATCTTAATTGAATAAATACCTTTATCCCATATCGTAATTATAATAGTCTTCCCCCATATCTTAATTTTAATATCTTTCCCCATATTAATTTTAATTCTTTCCCCATATCTTAATTATAATACGTTTTCCAATTTTTAATTATAATTTTTTCCCATATCTTAATTATAATATTTCCCATATTTAATTTTAATACTTTATCCCATATATTAATTATAATATCTTTATCAAATTTAATTATAATATTTTATCCAAATATCTGTAATTATAATATCATTCCGCAATTATTTAATTATAATATTTTCCCATATCTTAATTTTAATATTAGCCATATCTAATATAATATTTTCCCATATCTTAATGATAATACTTTCCCCATATCTTAATTTAATATTTCCACCATATTTATTATTATATTTTACATATCTTAATTATTAATATTTTCCCCCATATATTAATTATAATATCGTTACATAGCTTAATTATTAATATCTTTCCCCATTCTTGTTGATTTTATTCTTTTTTAATTATAATACTTTATCCCAAATCTTAATTATAATACACTGTTTCCCAATTCTTAATTTAGTATTTTTCCCATATCTTATATAAGTTCCTCTATCCCAAATCTTAATTTATAGCTTTCGTCCCAATATCTTAATTATAATACTTTTCTCCCAATCTTAATTATAATACTTTATCATCTTATTATAATCTTTTCCCAAATTCTTAATTTTAATACTTTTTCCCATATATAATTATAATATTTATCCCAAATCTTAATATAATATCTTTCCCCCATATCTTAAGTTTAATACTTTAAATCCAATATCTTAATTATAATATCTTTCCCATATCTTAATTATAATATTTTCCCCCAATATTAATTATAATATTTTATCCATATCTTAAATTATAATATCTTTCCAACTATATTTATATTTATAATATTTTCCCATATCTAATTATAATATCTTTCCCACCATATCTTAATTATAATACTTTTCACATATTCTTAATTATATATATTTTCCCATATCTTATTATAATATTTATCCCCAAATCTTAATTATAATATTTATCCCAATTCTTAATTATAATACTTTCTACCCATATCTTAATTATAATACTTTATCCAAATCTAATTATAATACCTTATCCCAAATTTATTATAATATCTTTCCAACATATCTTAATTTATAATACTTTATCCCATATCTTAATTATAATATTTTCCCATATCTTAATTATAATATTTTCCCATATCTTAATTATAATATTTTCCCCATATCTTAATTATATTATCTTTCCCATATCTTAATTATAATATCTTTATCCATATCTTAATTATAATACTTTCTCCCATATATTAATTATAATACTTTTTCCCATATCTTAATTATAATTCCTTTCTCCATATCTTAATTATAATATTTTGGCCAAATTTACTTAATTATATACTTTATCCCATATGCTTAATTATAATACTGTATCCCAATCTTAATTATAATATCTTGTCTCCCATATCTAATTATAATCGTTTCCACATATCTTAATTATAATACTTTATCCCATATCTTAATTATAATACTTTTCTCCATATCTTAATTATAATTATTTCCCATATATCTTAATTATAATAATTTATCCCATATCTTAATTATTATATTTCGCACTATCTTAATTATAATATTCTTCTCAGATCGTAATTATAATATATTTCCCCCATATCTTAATATAATTTTTCCCCATTAATTATAATATTTCCATATCTTAATTATTATATTTTCCCATATCTTAATTATACCTTTTTCCCATATCTATAATTATATCGTTTCCCATATCTTATTAATATTTTCACCCAATCTTATATTATATTACCTTTATACATATCTTAATTATTAATAATCTTTCTCCCATCATATTAATATAATCTTTCCCATTTATTTTTTATATATACTTATATTTCTTCCAAATCTTATAGTAAATTTATCCCAATCTTATTATAATTTTTTCCCATTATTTAATGTATAATACTTTTATCCAATATCTTAATTATTATATTTCCAATATCTTATATATATATTTTTCCCAAATCTTATTATATATTTTCCAAATCTTAATTATAATAGTTTATCCCATTTCTTAATTTTAATATTTTCGCCCATATCTTAATTATAATAGTTGTCCCATATTTAATTAATTTTTCCATATCTAGTTTTTTTTATTATTTATACCTATATTTCTTTTTTTATAATATTTTTCCACATATCTTATTATAAGCTTTCCCCCCAGAATCTTAATTATTAATACCGTATATCGCCAAATCCGTAAGTATAGTATCTTTTCCCCCATATCGTAATTGATACTTTCCCGTTCTCCCCCTTCTCTTAATTATAATACCCTTGCCCCCCATATCTTAATGAATATTAGTTCTTTCCCCCCATATCTTAATTATAATACCTTTTATCCCAAATCTTAAATTTATAATATCTATTTTTCCCCCATATCTTGAATTATACTATCTTTGCTCCCCCTTCTCTTAATTATGAATACCTTTCTGTCCCCATATTCCTTAATTATAAACCTTGTATCCCCCATATCTTGAATTTATAATACCTGTCTCCCTGAATCTTAATTAATAATAGCTTTCCCCCATTTCATTAATTGGAGGTGACGGTGGGCTCCCACCTGCTCTTAATTAGGTGATAGTTGGTGTGACCCCCCCCCTCCCGTCCCCTGCCGGGTCGGCCGTCCTCCCGTCACCAGTGTGCCGCAGACTCCCCTTGCTGCCGCTAGGGCACCGCGGGGGGTCCCGAGAGACCTGCGCCACAGCGCCGCCTATAGGCCGCGCAGGGAACGGCCCCGGCCCCGCCGCTCGCACGGCGCCGCTCGCACGGCCCCGCTCTGCGCCCCCCGAGCCAAAGGGCCCCTCCACACCTGCACCAACAACCACACCTGAGCTAACACCACCGCCGCCACACGCAGCCTGCTCTGCCCGACCACCCCACGCTCGTCTGGGGCTCCCACAGCACCCTGCTCGCCGCTCCGCAGAAATTCCTTCTTGCCAGGAGCTGATTTAGCATCACCACTGCCCCGAGTCAGCCAGGGAGGGATTTCAGGCGAGCCTAGACCAAAACAGCGTTGGTGCAAGGGGCGGGAAAACTGGGGGGTCCTGCCTGTCTCTGCTTAGCTCTCTGAGGTCCGAATCAATCTGGGGAAATGGTCCAAAGCTGAGTTGTTTAGATGAAAGGCATTCTCCGTGCTGGGAGAGTGGGGAATGAGGGGGTGCTGCTCATTTTTGTTTCTGGCCAGGCAAGGAAAGCTCTTACCATCACTCCATCCTGCTCTGGTCCCTTTCAGAAATGTAGAAGGGGCCACAGGGAAAGAGGAAAAAAAATAATGACAGTGGGGGAAAAAGGTTTACAAACCTGCCAGTCAGTCATTGTCTTATCTGAATCAAATCCAGACTGGCTTGGAAATGATTATCTTAGGTGGATGATTTCAGCTTATGGGCTTAAATAAAACCAGGTGATTGGATTGATGCAGCCTTGCATGGTTTTCCCCGGGAAATTGGCCTCTGCAGTCTCAAAACAGATCTGGATTTTCCAAAAATCTTTTGGGCTCAAGATGTTGCCTCAATCCTTTTGTTCTCAACTGGTGAGGAAGAGGCTGGATATAAATGCAGAAAAGGGGGGGGGGGGGGAAACAGGGGAAGGGAAGGGGGGAAACACTCTTAGTGATCCCTGAGGCTGCACAGACCTGAAGCAGCTCAGCTGCAGGTTGCAGCTTTCCCAGTTTGCAGAGGTCTCAGCACAGAGAAGGATGCATGCTCTGATCTGTGGAGATGGTTAATACCTTCTGGGGAAGAGCTCAGGGAAGGGAGATGGGCACTCAGGTCTCTGCTCTGGAATAATCTGGAACAATTGAAAGGAAAAAAAGAAAAAAAAAAATCACAAATCCCACAGGCTGGCTGAGGCTTTCAAGGCTGTTCCTGCTTCTGTACCTCACTTAGGAAAAAATACATGCAAAGAATCCCAGCATGGTGGGGGTTGGAAAGGACCTCTGAGCATCATCCAGTCCAACCCCCTGCTAAAGCAGGACACCTACAGCAGCTTGCCCAGGATCACAATGGGCCAGCTGGGGTTGGAATCTCTCCAGAGAGGGAGACTCTACAACCTCTCTGGGCAGCCTGCTCCAGGCCTCCAGCACCCTCACAACAAAGAATTTTCTCCTCCTGTTCAGGTGGAACCTGCTGGGTTCTCCTTTGTGCCCCTCATCCCACCATATGTTCAAGAGGCTGTGCTGGAATTCCCTGGCTTGGGCAGCTGGGAGCCATCTCCTCATTTCCAGCCTCCTGGCCAGCTTGTACCTGCCCTTCCCCACAGGAATGTGTTCTCTTTGGCTCAGCAGCCCCAAGCAGTTCCCAAGCACAGGCTGTGGACCACTGTCCCTTTTCCTCCCAGCCACATCAACACCGTGATCATCACTGCAGCAACAGCTTCAAGGGGAAAGTGACATTAGGCAAGGATTAAGTGTACCATAGCTCCTTTTAATGAGCTGCAGCAGCTGGAAACAAGGAGTCAACAGCATGTGAGACGCCAGCTGCCTCCACATCTGTCGGGGTGCAAGGCTTGCTTGGAAAATGACAGCCAGGGGACAAGGCCACTGGCATTGCGCAGCACCGCCAGTCAGGACAGGACATGGCCTGCAGCCAAAATCTCTGCTTCCCAGCCCCTTCCCAAAGGCTTATCTAAACCTCTGGAGCAGCTCCATCCATGGGTGAAGGCAGTGGGAAACCTTTCCTCAGTGTTGTACCCACAGGAGAAAAGGTGATGGGTGTCATCAGGGACAATGAGAAGCTGGCTCATTGCTCTGCCTGGGCATGGGCATGGGCATGTGAGCACAGCTCTTGGGTGGGCTCTCAGAGGGCTGGAGCAAGCAAGTCCCATCCCACACTGAGGTTCACATCCTCCCTCCTTCCCAGAGCCATGAGCAAGCAGGGAGGGAAGAGGGCAGCTCTGCACTCAGTTTGCACTGTGGTCGTTGTGTTCAGCTGGTGGCACTTGTTCATGAGATCACAGGATCCCAGAGGCTCACAGGAGTTGGAAAGGACCTCCAGAGATCTTCCAGTCCACCCCCACTGCCAGAGCAGGAGCAGAGAATCCAGCACAGGTCACACAGGAACACATCCAGATGGGTTTGAAAGTCTGCAGAGAAGGAGACTCCACAACCTCTCTGGGCAGCCTGTTCCAGTCCTCTGTGAGCCTCACAGGGAAGAAGTTCCTCCTCATGTTGAGCTGGAACCTCCTGTGCTGTGGTTTATATCCATTGTCCCTTGTCCTATCCCAGGGTAAAACGGAGATGGAAAGAATCATCTCCCCAGCACAGGCTTGGAGGCTGTGTCAGAAGGGCTGCAGAGATGGCCCTTGAAATTCTACCTCTCCCTGCCTCCCACTGCCTTAGCCCCACCATGGGGTGATGGCTGGGGTGGAATTTCTGCCTGTGCTGTGGGTTTGTCTCAGAGGTGGCCCCAAACCACCCCTGCCAATGTGTGTTGGACATCACAACCCTCCCAAACCTCTGGCAGGCAGCCTCACAGTCACCCCAGCAGGTCCAGGTTTCTGCTCAGGCTGGGCTGGTTGGCTACAAGCCTCAGCTGCTGGGCACAGCACAGCCACCCAAGCTTCTCCAGCTCCTGCCAGCCCCTGGGGGGGTTGGCCCAGCTGGCTGCTGAGCTCCAGGGGGCTGCATGGCCACGGGCACCCTGCTGGGTGGAAGGAGGGATGCCATCCACTAGAGCAGAGGGAAGCACAGGCTCCAGTGGGAGGCTGATCCTTGGGGAGCTCTCCTCTATCAGAGGCCACCTGAGGTTGTTGAAGCAGGTCCAGAGAAGGGCAATGAAGCTGGTGAAGGGTCTGGAGATCAGGGCTGATGAGGAGGACCTGGGGTTTTTAGTCTGCAGAAGAGGAGGCTGAGGGGGAGACCATGTGGCTCTTTACAACCCTCTGAAAGGAGGTTGGAGTCAGGTAGGAGTCAGTCCGAAAAAACCCAAGCAATAGGACAAGAGGAATGGCCTCCAGTTGTGCCAGGGAAGGTTTAGGTTGGACATGAGAAACAATTCCATCCCCTTGAGAGTTGTCAAGCCCTGGCCCAGGCTGCCCAGGGCAGTGCCCTGGAGAGGTCTCAAAGCTGTGCAGATGTGGTGCTGAGGGCCATGGTTTAGTGGTGCCCTGGCAGTGCTGGGTTAAGGGTTGGAGTTGATAATCCTAAAGGTCTCTTCCAGCCAAAACTATTCTATGATTCTATAACTGGGGGGGGGCAAGAAATATATAGCTCAGCCCCCCCCAGCTGAGGTAGCACCTCACAAATTTAACGTGAAAGAACTTTCAGAAGACATTGTATTGGAGTTATGTAGTGAGAAGGCATTGCCTGAGAAGGTGTCTGATTTCAAACTCTGTTTGTCTCCAGGCCAACAGAGGAAATCACAAAGCCTTAACTCTGCTGAACTGCAGGCAGAGTAGCAGTGAGCCTGAGGGCTTTGCAGATCTGAAGTAGCAACCATGTCTTGGGTGTCACCCAGCACTGATAGCCCATGACAAGGAGTCTGGGTGCACTTGGTGGGGGGGTGCTGCATATCTGGAGGGGATCAGCAGCACAAAGGAAGCACTGGAAGGCTCCTCTTGGATGTAAGTTCTCACAGGATGTTAGGGGTTGGAAGGGACCTCTGAAGATCATTGAGTCCAACCCCCCTGCCAGAGCAGGAGCAGAGAATCCAGCACAGGTCACACAGGAACACATCCAGATGGGGCCTGAAAGTCTCCAGAGAAGGAGACTCCACAACCTCTCTGGGCAGCCTGTTCCAGTGCTCTGTGAGCCTCACAGTGAAGAAATTCCTCCTCATGTTGAGGTGGAACCTCCTGTGCTGGAGTTTCCATCCATTGCCCCTTGTCCTATCCCAGGGTGCAGCTGAGCAGAGCCTGTCCCCTCCCTCCTGATCCCCAGCCCTCAGATATTTATAAACATTTATTAAATCCCCTCTCAGTCTTCTCCTCTCCACACTAACCACCCCCAGGGCTCTCAGCCTCTCACACCAGGCAGTGCTCCAGTCCCTTCAGCATCCTTGGAGCTCTCCCTTGGACTCTCCCAGCAGATCCCTGTCCCTCCTGAACTGGGGAGCCCAGCACTGGATGCAATATTCCAGGTGTGGCCTCACCAGGGCAGAGTACAGAGGGAGGAGAACCTCCCTGGCTCTGCTGGACACACTCTGAATGCCCCCCAGGACCCCATTGGCCTTCTTGGCCCCCAGGGCACATTGCTGTCCCATGCAGAACTTGTCATCCCCCAGCACTCCCAGGTCCTTCTCCACAGGGCTGCCCTCCAGCAGATCCTCTCCCATCCTGTACTGCTGCAGTTTTTATTCCTTCCCAGCTGCAGGACTCTGCTCTTCTCCTTGTTGACCCTCATCAGGTTCCTCTCTGCCCAGCTCTCAGGCTGTCCAAGTCTCTGAATGGCCTCACAGCCTTCAGGTGTCTCAGCCAAGCCTCCCAGTTTGGTATCAGCCTGGAGAGGAAAAGGTTCCAAGGAGACCTTAAAGCAACCTTCCAGCTGGAGAGCTGGAAAGGGGCTTTGAGAAAAGATATGGAGAGACAGGATGAGAAGTAATGGCTTCAAAGTGGAAGCAGTTGGATTTAGAAATTGGAAGCAATTTTACCCCAAGAGAGTGGTGAGGCACTGGAACAAGTTGCCCAGAGAAGTTGTGGAGGCTTCAAGCAGTGTCAAAAACCAGGTTGGATGGGGCCTTGAACAACCTGATCCAGTGGAAGGTGTCCCTGTCCATGGCAGGGGGAGTTAGGACTAGATGAGCTTTAAGGTCCCTTCCAACCCAAACCATTCTGGGATTCTAAGGGGCCAGCTGAAGCCGGGTGCAGAGCTGAGCAGTGCTCACCTCCTGCCTGAAGGCAGTCACCCTGCTGCAAATCTGGGCTCAGTCTGGGGGTCTCCAGCTTTGTACCCACCCCAGGGAGCAACCCATTCAGCCCTGCATGGGTATTCTCTCCCTTGTCTCACGCTGTGAGCAAGGTGATGGATTGACTGAGTGATTGACTGACTGATTGATCGGCTGCAGCCTCCAGCTCCCTCCTGAAAAGAAGTTTCTCATGGTGATCTGCAGTGAATGGCTGTGAGGACAATAGGGGTGAGGAGCTTCCAGGGAAGAAACTTCTGGTCACTTCCAAATGTTGCAGAAAGTCTGTGAGAAAAACCCAAACCAAACAAACCGGCACACAACTGCTGCTGAGATGCAGATAAGCCTCACACACAGCTGCATCGTGCTCTTAGAGTCCCATTGCAGGGCTTCCTGCAGCCCCTCATGCCTCTATCCCCACATCCCTGCATCTCTGCTTCCCTCCACATCTCCATCCTTCCACCCCCAGATCCATCCATTCTTCCATCTTCATATCCCTGCATCTCTGCTTCCCTCCACATCTCCATCCTTCCACCCCAAATCCATCCATTCTTCCATCTCCATATCCTCTATTTCTGCTTCCCTCCACATCTCCATCCTTCCACCCCAAATCCATCCATTCTTCCATCTCCACATTCCTCTATTTCTGCTTCCCTCCACATCTCCATCCTTCCACCCCCAGATCCATCCATTCTTCCATCTCCATATCCCTGCATCTCTGCTTCCTCCACATCTCCATCCTCCACCCCCAGATCCATCCATTCTTCCATCTCCATATCCCTGCATCTCTGCTTCCCTCCACATCTCCATCCTTCCACCCCCAGATCCATCCATTCTTCCATCTCCATATCCCTGCATCTCTGCTTCCCTCCACATCTCCATCCTTCCACCCCAAATCCATCCATTCTTCCATCTCCACATTCCTCTATTTCTGCTTCCCTCCATCTCTCCATGCTTCCACCCCCAGATCCATCCATTCTTCCATCTCCACATCCATCCATTCTTCCATCTCCACATCCATCCATTCTTCCATCTCCACATCCCTGTATTTCTGCTTCCCTCCACATCTCCATCCTTCCACCCCCAGATCCATCCATTCTTCCATCTCCATATCCCTGCATCTCTGCTTCCCTCCACATCTCCATCCTTCCACCCCAAATCCATCCATTCTTCCATCTCCACATTCCTCTATTTCTGCTTCCCTCCATCTCTCCATGCTTCCACCCCCAGATCCATCCATTCTTCCATCTCCACATCCATCCATTCTTCCATCTCCACATCCCTGCATCTCTGCTTCCCTCCATCTCTCCATGCTTCCACCCCCAGATCCATCCATTCTTCCATCTCCACATCCATCCATTCTTCCATCTCCACATCCCTGTATTTCTGCTTCCCTCCACATTTCCATCCTTCCACCCCAATTGCCTCCTTTCCTCCATCCCTACATCCTTTCATCTCTCCATTACTGCATCACCCCACCCCCCATCTCCACATCCCTGACTCCCTCCATCCCCAAATTCCTCCATTCCTCCATCCCCACATTTCCACATCCCTTCTTCCCTCCATCCCCAAGTTCTTCCTGTCCTCCATCCCCACAACACTGAATCCCTTCATCCCTGTTTCCCTCTGTCCCTGCCTCCCTCCTTCAAATCCTCTATCCATCCATTCCCACATCCCTTCATCCCCACATCCTTCCATCCCCACTTTCTTCTCTTCCTGCATCCCTCCATCCCCATATCCCCTGCTCCAGGGACCATCCTTCTGACACTGAGGGAGACCTGAATGCCCACAAACCCTGGCCCACAGCCAAGCCACACATTCCAGCATCCTGGCAGAGTGCTGGGAGTGGCAGCCACAGAGTCCATCAGCTGAGGACATGCTGGCAGTGGGGAAGTGCTGGCTAGGGAGGAAGCACTGTTGAGGACCTGCAGCAACCTCCATGTCCCTCCTGACCCCCACATCCCCTAAGTCCTCCAGGGCTCAGCACTGTGTTTGCTGCTGTGGGGAGGGGTTAGGAAATGTGCTGCTGGCCCTGGCATAAAGAAGAAGGGTGAGGGGCATGCGAAGGCAGGGGCTGATGAGCCACAGAGCTCCTGTGTTCACCCAGTGTCTGCCAGTGTGGTAGTGTCCCCAGCTGTAGCCTTCCTACACAGTCCCTTTACATCTGGGAAGACTTGGGATGGTGATGAGGCCAAGGCTGCTGTGAGCACTCATGTCCCAAAACACCCCAAGCTGCTCAAGCCCATTCCCTCCCATCCCAAACTGGCAGCAGGAAGCTCAAGAAGAAGAAAGCAAACACATCCTGACCCACAGCGGGGTTTGGGTGGTGCCTGGGGGTGGCTTCCCCTCTTAATTCAGTGACCAGAGGGTCCCAGGGCTGGTTCAAATAGGCAGGGCCATGCATGTGCCCTGGCAGCACCCAAACCATGCCCAGACAGAGCTGCTGGGTGCTGCACTGGGCCAGAGTGGCTGAGCACCAGAATCTCAGAACGGTTTGGATTGGAAGGGAGCTTAAAGCTCATCCAGTTCCAACCCCTCTGCCAAGGGCAGGGACCCCTCCCACCAGCCCAGGTTGCTCAAGGCTTCATCCAACCTGGCCTGGAACACCTCCAGGAGGCATCCACAGCCTCCCCGGGCAGCCTGTGCCAGTGTCTCCCCACTCTCACTGCGTGGTTGCATCAAGGGCAAGGCGGGGGGGCAGCCCTGGCCACATCCTGCGGGGTGCTGGGGGTTCCACCAGCGAGGCTAGTCCCCCCCTGAGCGCTGCTGGCTGCTGGGGAAGGGGGGAATGGGGAGGGGGCTGCAGGCTGCGGCGCGGCCGCTTTGCCCCGCTGCAGGCAGAGGCTTTAATCTAATTACATGCTTTATTTGCGCCAATTTGTACTTCAATCAATCTTGTTCAGCCAGAAGAAAGGAGGCTGCTGTGGGCTCATTTGCACCTTCTTGTTCCAAGGGAGAGGTTAATGGCAGTTGTCCTGCTGGAGATCCCCGCGGGGCTTCGGAGAAGGCTTTCCCTTTGCAGGGGGGTGCCTGGGCTGGTGCCGGGGTGGGTTTTTAGTCATCTTTGCCCGCAGCAGCACGCAGCAAATCCCCAGTTCAGGCAGAGAGCAGCCTGGCAGCTGCCGGAGGCTGTCTGTGAAACACGCTGGCTTGTGAGGATCCCTCGGAGCCAGCAGCCTGCTGGTGGCCCAGGTCGTGGTGTGCAACATAGAATCACAGAATTGCTTCAGTTGCAAAGGACCTCCAGGATCATGGAGTCCAATCAGCGACCAACACCACCACGGCCCTTAAATTATGTCTGTCCCCAGGTGCCATGGCCAAAGGTTTCTGGAACAGCTCCGGGGATGGGGACTCCACCACCTCCCTGGGCAGCCTCTGCCAATCCCTGACCACTCTTGCAGCAAAGAAGTTTTTCCTCATCTCCAACCTAACCCTCCCCTGGCACAATTTCAGGCCATTTCTCTCCTTCCATCACCTGAGGCTAGGGAGAAGAGCCCAACCCCCACCTCACTGCAACCTCTTTTCAGGGAGCTGTAGAGAGCAAGGAGGTCTCCTCTTAGGCTCCTTTTCTCCAGGCTCTTCCTCTGGGGAAGAAATTGTTCCTTATGTCCAACATAAACCTCTCCTGGTGCAACTTGAGGCCATTTCCTCTTATCCTACCACTTCTTGCATGAGAGAACAGAGCAACTCCCAGCTGGCTCCAACCTCCTCTCAGGAGCTGTAGAGAGCAATGAGGTCTCCCCTCAGCCTCCTCTTCCCCACACTTAACACCCCCAGCTCCCTCAGCTGCTCCTCCTCAGCTCTCTTCTCCAGACCCTTCCCCAGCTTCATTGCCCTTCTCTGGACCTGCTCCAGCTCCTCAATGTCCTTCTTGGACTAAGGGGCACAGAAGTGAACACAGAAGTGCTAGCAGGTGCCTGTCAGCAAAGCAGTGAGGATGCCAAAGGGGAGGTTGTAGGGAGCAGAGAGGTCTCCCCTCAGAGAGCACACGGGAGCCACTGGGCTGCAGGCAGGGCTCGTCAGGATGCTCCTGTCAAGTGGTGCCAGGTTGTCCTGGCACTGACCCATAGGAAAGATTTTGCCAGAGGTTTCAACAAGTATCCAGGGGACTATTAGGGTCTACAGGGAACCAAAAATAAAAACCCCAAACCCAAACTCCAACTGTGAAGATAACTCCCCTACACTTTTCTCACTCAGGCAGGACAGGGCTGGCCTCAGTGCCCCCCTCCTCCACACACACACACACACACACACACATACACACTTGTGCTGGTGCAAAGTGCTCCTGAGCCTGCTTTGGAGACCAGAAGATGCTCCAATGCTGAACAGGAGCCTCTTAACAGGTAGAGCAAGCTGGTCACAGATCCTCTCTGAGACTTCCCCAGGAGCTGAAGGGTCTGAATCTCCCCTAATGGGACAAACCCCTGTTAGCTCCTCCTCTCAGGGCTCCCTGTGGGGATCTCTGCTCCAAGGCCAGCTGTCCTGGGCCAGCTCAGGAAGTGACCACGAACAGGCAGCAAAGTCACACAGCCATGTGGTTAAATGCAATCCCATGCCAGAGGCTTGCTTTGCACCAGAAGTTTGTGCAGAACCCCTGGGAAGCAGATCCAGACCCTCAGGATAGTATCCATAGAATCATTTCAGTTGGCAAAGACCTTTCAGGCTGCTGAGGAAGGGACTTCAAGTCTGGGGAGCATTTAGAAGATACACAAGGGGAAGATGTTGAGTTCTTGCCTGTAAAGGGGCTGGAGATGCATTTCCACAGCCTGAAGAGACTGGGAGGGCAGCACGAAGCTCTTGCAGACCCATGAAGCTGCAGGCTGTGGTACACTTTGTCCTGCACCTCCCACAGGCTGTGGCAGTTCTTTGGAGCACCTGGAAGAGTTTTGTGGTTGTTGGATGGGCTCAGGAAACATCTCGATGCCCACAGTACCCACATCAGGGCTTTGGTGGAAGGCATTCATGGCTCAGCTGTGAGGGCAAGGACCACAGCTGGAGCTGGCAATCCCCCAGCCCTTGGTGAAGGGAGGGTTCACTTGGGTCCATCTCCAGCATTCCTGTGACAGCAGAGCTCACAAAAACCATGCAGCAGTGAGACCTTCACCTTCCCCACCCCGGGCAGTTGTGTGGGTTTTGCAGCAGGGAGCTGCAAGTCAGAAGTCTCTCTTCTAACTTCAGGAGGTGTTGGAAGGCCAGAAGCAGCAGCAATGAAAGTGCTGGAGCACAGCTTTGGGGATGCCCGTGGAGGAGAGGTTTAGTTCTTCTGCACCACAGGCAGCATTTCCAAGAACAGATTTGCCCAGAGCCAGAGGGAACCTCAGGGCTGCCATGTAGGGTGTCAGGGAGTGATGGGAGTGGGGGGAAAGGAACAAAACTAGAAATGGGAGATTCAGATTGGATGCTAGGAGGAAATTCTTCCCCATGAGGGTGGTGAGAGACTGGCAGAGGTTGCCCAGGGAGGTGGTGGAAGCCTCATCCCTGGAGGTTTTTGCAGCCAGGCTGGATGTGGCTCTGGCCAGCCTGCTGTAGTGTGAGGTGTCCCTGCCCATGGCAGGGGGGTTGGGACTGGCTGAGCCTTGAGGTCCCTTCCAACCCTGACTGATTCTATGATTCTGTGTTCCCACCTCTGCCACAGCCCCATGGCAAGGGACATCTCCTGCACTGGCCCCATGGAGGATCAGTGCCTGATGGAGGGTTTCTGACCTGTAATGCTGGAGAGGAAGGGAAAAAGGGAAGAAGGTGAAAGCTGTTCATCACCATGGTCTCCTGGCATGACAGCATATGAAAGCAGCCCCATTGGTCTGAACTGGCCAGCACTGGGGGTATCTGGGACCCCCAGCAGAGCCTCACTCCCAGCTTCTGAGCCCCACTCTCTCTAGCGAGGGGCTCATGGAGTTAGGATTGGACATTTGGACCCAGCCCTTCCTTTATGGCTTGGTCTTGCTGCACATCCCATGCAGTGCAAATGGGAGATGGGGACACCCAGACCCCCACCTTCCCCCACCACACACACACACACACAGAATCCCAGGCAAGAAGCACAACCCCTCAAGAACAGGCAGAGAGGAAGTGGGCAAGCAGCTGGGACCAGTTCTGGGGCCAAACTGTCCAGGGTGGGGCTCCCCTTCTAAGCCACAACACCTCCGCCTTGGCTCTCAGCCCACAAAGGCATTTAGGGTCCTACCTGGGGGAAATCAAGAGGAATTTAGCTGCATAAATTGGGATTAGAAATCTGAATCCCCTGGGGGAGGGGGGGAGGAGGTCTGAGCCTAATATCTGCAGTTGGAGTTGGGTAGCCAGGCCAAGAAATGTGGCTTTAATCGTTCTGTCAGCTCGGAATCAGGAGGCCTTTCATTTCCGCTCCTGACATGTGGCTTTCACAGGGGCTTAGAGCTCAGTTTGGAACTGCAAGCACAGCAGGACATGGGCTGGTGCAGCAGCAGCTGGGGAAGGCTGCTCAGCACCCTCAGCTGCAGCTGCCAGTACCTCCATCCTGCTCAACCCCAAAGCAGCAGCTCCCTCCTGCCCAGCCCCAAAGCACCACCTCCATCCTGACCAGCCCCAAAGCATCATCTCCATCCTGTCCAGCCCCAAAGCACCACCTCCATCCTGCCCAGCCCCAAAGCATCATCTCCATCCTGCCCAGCCCCAAAGCATCATCTCCATCCTGTCCAGCCCCAAAGCACCACCTCCATCCTGCCCAGTCCCAAAGCATCATCTCCATCCTGCCCAGCCCCAAAGCATCATCTCCATCCTGCCCAGCCCCAAAGCACCACCTCCATCCTGCCCAGCCCCAAGCATCATCTCCATCTGTCCAGCCCAAGCATCATCTCCATCCTGCCCAGCCCCAAAGCACCACCTCCATCCTGCCCAGCCCCAAAGCATCATCTCCATCCTGCCAGCCAAAGCACCACCTCCATCCTGCCAATCCCAAGGCATCAGCTCCATCCTGCCAGCCCCAAAGCACCACCTCCATCCTGCCCAGCCCCAAAGCATCATCTCCATCCTGTCCAGCCCAAAGCATCACCTCCATCCTGCCAGCCCAAAGCAGCAGCTCCATCCTGCCCAGCCCCAAAGCATCATCTCCATCCTGCCCAGCCCCAAATCATCATCTCCATCCTGCCCAGCCCAAAAGCACCACCTCCATCCTGCCCAATCCCAAGGCATCAGCTCCATCCTGCCCAGCCCCAAAGCACCACCTCCATCCTGCCCAGCCCCAAAGCACCATCTCCATCCTGTCCAGCCCCAAAGCATCAGCTCCATCCTGCCCAGCCCCAAAGCACCACCTCCATCCTGCCCAGCCCCAAAGCACCATCTCCATCCTGCCCAGCCCCAAAGCATCATCTCCATCCTGCCCAACCCCCAAAGCCCCAGCATTCCCTCAGGAGTGGGCTGCCTTAGCAAGGTGTGGGGTGAGCAGAGCCCCCAACTCCCCCCAGCTTTCCTTCTCTCACTGGCAGCCCCAGCCCTGCTCGAACAACCTCTCAACAGGAAGAAACCATTGCAAAAGTTAACTCGAAATTCAAAATGCAACTTCTGCCCCCCTCCAGGGAAAAAAAAATTAAAAAATACTAAATTAAGGAAGACAAAGAAGGTGTTTAGCTGTGAAAAACCTCTGCTCAGCCAGAGAATGAGCTGTATCAAGGGGATGGGCTGAGCTGCAAAGCTGCTGAAGGCTCTGCTGACACCATCCGGAGCTGCGGCCGACACGGAGCAGCCGCCTGCCACCTGCTCCCAGCCCTCTGCAAGCAAGCAGCTCCAGCTGCCTCTTCCCACATCCCTCCTGCTCTTCCCACATCCCTCCTGCTCTTCTCAGATCCATCCTGCTCTTCCCAGATCCCCCTGGCTCTTCCCAGACACCCCCTGCTCTTTGCATATCCCTTCCTTCTCTCCCCATATCCCTTCTTGCTGTTCCCAGAGCCCCCCTGGCTCTTCCCAGATGCCTTCTTTCTCTTCCTAGATCCTTTCCTTCTCTTCCCAGATCCATTCTGCTCTTCCGAGATCCCCCCTGCTCTTCCCAGATCCTTTCTGCTCTTCGCAGATCCCTTCCTTCTCTTCCCAGATCCCTTCTGCACTTCCCAGGTTCCTTCCAGCTCTTCCCAGATCCCTTCTTGCTCTTCCTATATCCCTCCTGCTCTTCCCTTCCTGATCTTCCCAGATCCTTCCTGCTCTTTCCAGATCCTGCCTTATCTTCTCAGATCCCCTCCTGCTTTTCCCAGACCCCCCGCCCTTTCCAGGCTTCCTCCAGCTCTTCCCAGATCCCTTCCTGCTCTTCCTATATCCTTCCTGCTCTTCCTTTCCTGCTCTTCCCAGATCCTTCCTTCTCTTCACAGAACTATCCCACTCTTCCCAGAGTCTTCCTGCTCTTCCCAGATCCTTCTTTCTCTCCCCAGATCCATTCCTTCTCTTCCCATATCCATTCCTTCTCTCCCCAGATCCTTCTTTCTCTTCCCAGATCCATTCCTTCTCTCCCCAGATCCTTCTTTCTCTCCCCAGATCCTTCTTTCTCTCCCTAGATCCATTCCTTCTCTTCCCATATCCATTCTTTCTCTCCCCAGATCCTTCTTTCTCTTCCCAGATCCATTCCTTCTCTTCCCAGATCCATTCTTTCTCTTCCCAGATCCATTCCTTCTCTTCCCATATCCATTCCTTCTCTCCCCAGATCCTTCTTTCTCTTCCCAGATCCATTCCTTCTCTTCCCAGATCCATTCCTTCTCTCCCCAGATCCTTCTTTCTCTTCCCAGATCCCTCCTGCTCTTCCCAATGCCCTCTGGCTCTGTTTCTGCTGGAAGTGCTTTCTTGCAGGTAAGCAGCCGGTGGCTGCTAGGCTGGGGGGCAGCTGGCAGGAGGGCACAGGATGTCCCTGACTCTGTTAGGATTCAGAAGGAGCACCAGGGGTTGGTTGTGCTTTGGGTTTGCTGCTCTGGGGCAGGGATTTGTGCAGCCGAGCAAACTCCAGCAGGGAAGTGGCAGGAGCAGGGGGAGGAGGATGTTGGGATAACAGCACTCAACCTGACCACCAGAAGTTCCATCTAAACGTGAGGAGGAACTTCTCTAAGGGTGCTGGAGCCCTGGAGCAGGCTGCCCAGAGAGATTGTGGAGTCTCCACCTCTGGAGACATTCCAAAGCCACCTGGATGTGTTCCTGGATGACCTGCCCTGGGTGACCCTGCTCTGGCAGGGAGGGTTGGACTCACTGACCTCCAGAGGTCCCTTCCAGCCCCTCCCGTTCTGTGATTCTGTTTGATTTCTCCTGCACCATGGTGCTCTAGCCAAGGGTGTTTGAGTTCTTCACAAGACCAAATGCAGGCTAGGAGGGGCTGGGAGACAGAGGTCTGCTGAGGACAGGCAAGCTCTGCCTGGGGCCAGGCAGGCTGAATGGGCAGGAGGAGGAGGAGCAGGGAGGACAGCACCAGGGAAAGGATCAACCCTTGTTCTGCACCCCCATGGGCAGGGGACATCTCTGTACAACATGATGGGGCCAGAGAGCTGGGGCTGACCTCATCCATCAGTCCTCTAAGCCAGAGCCAAGTGGTGTCCACCTCATCATAGGCTAATTGGAACAGGTTCCCCAGGGAGGTGGGGGAGTCCCCATCCCTGGAGGTGCTCAAGAAACCTGTGGCCATGGCACTTGGGGCCAGGGTTTAGTGGCCATGGTGGGGTTGGGTTGCTGGTTGGATTGGATGAGCTTAGAGGGGTTTCCAACCAAAATGATTCTGTGGTTCTGTCATGCCTGTAGGATCTGAGTGGGTAAGACCTGGACACTTGCTACCCAATGCTTCAGCTACCAGGTTGTTCCCCATCCCAACGTGGGCTTCACTTTTTCAGGCAGCCTTCTGTTATTCCCAGCCTTGGTCAGACTCTGGCATCACCTTCCAAGGGCAGGTGGCCACAGCCTGATCCTCTACAACCTTACAGAGATGCATGAGGGACCTGCAGGAGAGGGAGCCTCTTGTCAAGGCAGGACCAGCAACACGTGCCTTGGGACTCCAGGTCTGGAACAGAAGAACCTGGGGGAAACTTCTACAAGAGTCTGACACCAAAACAGCACTTAGAGAGCTCCAGGCTCTCCACATCAATCATAGAATCCTAGAATCAGTCAGGGTTGGAAGGGACCACAAGGCTCAGCCAGTTCCAACCCCCCTGCCATGGGCAGGGACACCTCACACTACATCAGGCTGGCCAGAGCCTCATCCAGCCTGGCTGCAAACACCTCCAGGGATGGGGCCTCAACCACCTTCCTCCTCCTCCTTCAACCTGCTGCAACTTCCTCCCATCCTTTCCCCAAGCCTTTAAGCTTGGCTCTGCTGTCCCCCTTCTATCAGGGGGCTGACCTGCAGCTCAGCAAACCTTCCCCCAGAGCCTAAACTGCTGAGCTGTCACCTGATGGACAAGAGCAGGGTCTCCTCCAGGCATCAGGCAGCACTGACCTAACATCCTGTAGCATCCCCTGAGCAGTGATCTTGCAGCATCACCCCATGCATGCAGCACTGGTGTGCAGCAAACATGAACTCAGTCCTTTTGCTCTCACAAGTTTGATTTGCCCCCCCAAAGAGGCCCCAGAGGACCTCCAAGTCACCCAGGAGGCAAGAAAGTTCTCTGCCTCCAAAGGGAAGGAACTGGGGCAAAACCCCCACCCCTGTCAGCCAGCCCTGGCAGCTGGAGATTTACTCTGATCTACACCAGCTGCCTCTGGCCACTTCCAGTTCAATTCAAACCAGCTGAGGCCCTGGCACAGCCCCTGGCATTGGGAGAAAGAGAAAGGGAAGGCACAGCCAGGGTGGTGTGAGGCAAAGCAGGGCCAGAGCTGGCTGGAGCTGAAAACCTGGCTCCAAGTCTGTGCCCGGCCAGCAGGCAGAGGCTGGGGGGTTAAGGTCCAGGTCTGCAGGGCTTGGGGGACAGCTGGGTGCTGCCTCCTCACCTCTCAGACCCACTGGCTGGGAAGCAGTGCTGGGAAGGGTTTGTAGCTGGGATGGGTTTTGAGTTGGGATGAATTTCTAGCTGGGATGGTTCCTAGCTGGGATGGATTCCTAGCTGGGATGGATTCCTAGGTGGGATGGTTCCAGCTGGGATGGATTTCTAGCTGGGATGGGTCCTGGCTGGGATGGTTCCTAGCTGGGATGAATTCTAGCTCAGATGGATTCATAGCTGGGATGGATTCATAGCTGGGATAGATCCTAGCTGGGATGGATTCATAGCTGGGATGCATTCATAGCTGGGATGGATTCCAGCTGGGATGTATTCCTAGCTGGGATGGTTCCTAGCTGGGATGGTTCCTAGCTGGGATGGTTCCTAGCTGGGATGGATTCCTAGCTGGGATGGTTCCTAGCTGGGATGGTTCCTAGCTGGGATGGTTCCTAGCTGGGATGGTTCCTATCTGGGACGGATTCCTAGCTGGGATGGATTCCTAGCTGGGATGCATTCATAGCTGGGATGGATTCCAGCTGGGATGGATTCCTAGCTGGGATGGTTCCTAGCTGGGATGGATTCCTAGCTGGGATGGATTCCTATCTGGGACGGATTCCTAGCTGGGACGGATTCCTAGCTGGGACGGGTTCCTAGCTGGGATGGATTCCTAGCTGGGCTGGGATTCCTAGCTGGGACGGATTCCTAGCTGGGATGGTTCCTAGCTGGGATGGATTCCTAGCTGGGATGGTTCCTAGCTGGGATGGATTCCTAGCTGGGACGGATTCCTAGCTGGGACGGGTTCCTAGCTGGGACGGGTTCCTAGCTGGGACGGATTGCTAGCTGGGATGGATTCCTAGCTGGGACGGATTGCTAGCTGGGATGGATTCCTAGCTGGGACGGATTGCTAGCTGGGACGGATTGCTAGCTGGGATGGATTCCTAGCTGGGACGGATTCCTAGCTGGGATGGTTCCTAGCTGGGATGGATTGCTAGCTGGG